>NC_084601.1:31936628-32009128 GCF_033807715.1 Cololabis saira | reverse complement strand
TAGCATCTGCAAGAAAGAAGCCAAACACGTCCTCTGTGAGCACAGTCGACTGCAGGGCAGATGTAAATGTGGCCAAGGTTTCATTTTTCATGCATTATTTAGAAACATCTCGGGAAACTCTTTTTTTTCCTCAATATGACCGCCAAGGTGATTTGTCTTTTTTTATTTTTAGAAATGACATCATACGAGCAGATGGCTGCAACCTTGGCCCTCTGGATTGAAGTGTTTTTTCTTTTTCTTTGCAATATAAGTTGTACTTCTATCTACCTGGTTTGTGATGGTCTTGGCTTAGAGAGATTTAGAAGTTTCCTAGTTTGACTGGATGTTAGTTTGACTCAGAAGAGGAATCGAACATTATTATAACCTGAGTCTTATCACATGTTGTCCATAGCTTGACAAGACTTGAGCCGATGACATCACATCTGGCATAGGGAGGTAACACTGTTGATTTCTCTCAGTAAACAGCATTAACATCCGGGGTGCACAGAGGCTCCTTCACAGAAACATGAACAGGATTACACCGTCTCAACAAGCACTGTAGTCCCTCCTTTTTTGCTCTTGATCTCTCTCTGCAGTCTTCTAAAGAGATGTTGGAATCAGAATATGCTACTGCTGCTGCCAAGACTCGATGAAACCCGTAATCCTGCGTTCCTGATATGTCTACAGTGCACCTGTCGCTCATAGCAGTTTTATTCAACTGTGATCTCTAGGGGTGGCCAAAAATATCGATATGGCAATATATCGCGATAGTTTTCCAGCCGATTCAATATCGATATTCAAAATTTGAATATCGATTTTTTTTTTTATTTTTAATTTTTAATTTTATTTATTTTTTTTTTATCCCCGATTTTTTCCCCATTATATCACCCAGTGCTCCTACCTAAGTGACAGTCCTGGGCATTGCCACTCTCTACCAACCCTGGGAGGGCCCTGCACTGAGCTCAGGTTTTATTTCACGTTTTATTTCATTTTATAATTAATTTTTTATATAACACAATTGCCTGTCCTTAAAAAATGAAAAATAATGGACAGAGGTTTATTTATTTATGGATTTATATCTATACTGACTGATCACTGTGCCTGGCCTTGGTTTTAGTACCATCTTTCTTGTGTTTATTATCATTTGCCACATAATTAAAGCAACCTCATACTAAATTTAATGTTAATTTCATATGATGTAAATAATATGAAAAACATATACAAATATGTTGTAACTTTAGCTTGTATAGTTATAATAAAACATTGTTTTGACTCAGTTTGTCCCATGAATTGTCACTATAATCTGATGAACGTGCAACTCGGATTTTAAGATCCATCACTATCATCTGATGTACATATATACAACTTGGATTTTAAGATGTGTAATGCATTTTTACATTTTTTGGTGAACTATGTAGAATATAATAATCGGGATATCGCATAATCGGGATATCGCAATGTGTTTCGTATCGTGGCTCAAGTATCGTGATGCATATCGTATCGTGAGGTCCTTCCCAATACCCACCCCTACTCAATCGTCTACTGGTCAATTCACTTCAAGGTCGCCTCAGGTGGGGTTGTGTTCAGCACCAGAAGAGGCATTTTGGCAACTTTAACGAGGATTTACTTTCACTTCATCGCGTTTTTCCTTTCACGCTGACTAACTCAACAAAAGCCATAATCTTTCTTCATTTCCATTTTCATGTGTCTCTTCGTAGACTTGTTGCAGGGAGAAGTGAACACGGTATGATCTCACACTTTGTTAAGATCTTAAACAGCATAAACAAGCATTTTTATCTTACTTTGCTGGCTGTGTAATTGTAGATTTAGTTTCCTGCAGGAAATATACTGTTGAATAATCCTGACTTCCTCTGGAGCTTTAACAAACAAATTCACGTTGTGATGTGACAACTCTTTTTCCAGTTTTTTTTTAATTCCTCAGAAAGCGTGTTTTGCATTGAAACAGAAATAGACAAACAAGAAAGAAAGAAAACTGACCTAAAGCTTCACAGAATCTCCAGTTGGAGCCAAGCTGAAAAACTTAAACCACAAAAAAAAGAACACCCATTCTGTTATATAGTTTAAGATATTTCATACTGTATGTGACCAGAAAAGGCTGCAACATTTCGCTGTTTAGTCTCCGATAAATGCAGGATTCAGTCTGGCACTGCCTCAGATTCAAACTGTCTAGTGCTCCTTTTAAAGTGTCAGAAATAATTGTACCTCGTACTTATGTAACTGTCTGGAGACGGCAGCAAAAGCAAAGCTTCCAAGAAATGTGTCATTTCTGCACAGCGGGGCCGGAAACATGAAACTGCAGTCCCCCCTTAACGTAAGATATAAACAGCGCCGTTGCCCCCTTCAGACTGACAAAGGAACCCGCTGAAATAGTGCCAAGGGTTTCTATCTGAACTACGGATGGCTTACGACCCCCAGGAACTCCTGATATTATTACCGGTGATCCTCTTTTGCGTGTTGAGTCTGAATCACAGCAGAGAAATTTAGCGCGTTGTGAAAGAGCGGTGGGGTAATTTAAATTATAAGTCACTCTGTGAATTATCACATAAATAATCAGTGATTCATCAGAGCACTCATTCAGGGGCGCAACAAATCTGAACCTGCTGGCTGCTTGCGCTGTGGAAAACATCCCTCTGATTCGTGGCGCTGATTCAGCGTTCCCTAAAGGCATCTGCAGAAGGAACTCGCGAGTAATTAATACATTAAAATCACTTAGAAAAGGAAAATGCATGAGTCGCCGGGCCGCATCGGTGGTGTCGTGGGAGTGGGTGAGTCAGTCGGCGCTGCTGACTCCTAGCCCCCCCCCCACCGGTGCATCGGGATTCGCAACCTGAATCGGGGAAAGCGGTCCCAGCAGAAGCTCCGCAGCACGCTGGTAAAGTCTCCCAGAAGCTAGAATGTTTACTCTCCTGCTGAGTTTATTCTGACATTCAAAGCTGCTTCAACTCAAGTTCAAGCTGGCAGGAAGTCAGACAGAATTTTCAAAATAAAACAGCAGGGGAACATCAACATTACATGAGACGACTGTGGGTGAACAGTTGAAACCGTTGTTTTGTTTTAGGACCACTAATCATTTTTATAGCACCAGATGGTACAAACTACTCATTTGAACAAAGAGATTGCAGTTATTCTGATGGGATTTTGAAACTTTTGACAGAAAAAACTGCAGTGAAAAATCAAACAATACAACGTTCAATTTTGCCCATTTTTTTTTGTAATAGTATTTACAAAAAATATCTCCAATCTCACTGAGGTGTTTTAAGATGAATGCAATTTATTGAATCTTATTCATTTAATCTGTTTGACTTTTTTTGGAAAAATGGTGTAAAACAAAACATACAAATCTCATGTTTTATTGAATGTGTTTTGGTTTGATGTGAGTTTTGTTATATCAAGAACTATTTTTCTTTTTGAACTCTCTCCTTCCTCCATTTGCATAACAACACCATTCACCTATTTCTCTCGTCCCCCACCACCTCTGCCCCTCTGCCCCCCCCAGTCTAGAGTCTAGATGTTTCTGGTTAATAATTCACGATGGAGGGGGTTCTCCCTCCTTAACCACGGTTCTGAATTATTGACCGGCCCGTGCACGTGAATGGCATGAGTCGGTGCTCACGCCACGACGATTAGCATTCTGCCGGCGTTCCCGTCTCTGTGTTTGTGTCCGAAGCGTCGTGTAATGATTGCCTGTCGAAGTATGATGGAGCACGCCATCCGAGCGCCAATCATCTCCCTCTGCAGCGAGCGTTTCCTCGGTCTGGCGTGAGCCTGGAGGTCGACGTCAGGGGAGTTTATGACATGCATGTTTTATAAGAGCCGGTCGGCGTCATGCAGTCCTCCTTTGTCTCATCGTGAGTCCATGAACCTGCGTACGTGTTGTTGGTAGAGTACGGTCGCTGTCCTGGAGCAAGACGACACAGCGATGAGTTCCATCCAGAGCCGGCCCAAGGCATAAGCAAACTAAGCGGCTGCTTAGGGCCCCGTGACCACTAGGGGCCCCCAAGAGTTAAATAAATAAATAAAATAAAATAAAATTATTTTTTTATGTGTGAGTGATGATTCATACATTATCAAAGGTATGTTATTGTACGAAAACACAATAATATTTTTTATCCCCGATTTTTTTCCCATTCTATCACCCAGTGCTCCTACCTAAGTGACAGTCCTGGGCATTGCCACTCTCTACCAACCCTGGGAGGGCCCTGCACTGAGCTCAGGTTTTATTTCACGTTTTATTTCATTTTATAATTTATTTTCTATATAACACAATTGCCTGTCCTTAAAAAATGAAAAATAATGGACAGAGGTTTATTTATTTATGGATTTATATCTATACTGACTGATCACTGTGCCTGTCCTTGGTTTTAGTACCCATCTTTCTTGTGTTTATTATCATTTGCCACATAATTAAAGCAACCTCATACTAAATTTAATGTTAATTTCATATGATGTAAATAATATGAAAAACATATACAAATATGTTGTAACTTTAGCTTGTATAGTTATAATAAAACATTGTTTTGACTCAGTTTGTCCCATGAATTGTCACTATAATCTGATGAACGTGCAACTCGGATTTTAAGATCCATCACTATCATCTGATGTACATATGTACAACTTGGATTTTAAGATGTGTAATGCATTTTTAAATTTTTCGGTGAACTATGTAGAATATAATAATCGGGATATCGCATAATCGGGATATCGCAATGTGTATCGTATCGTGGCTCAAGTATCGTGATGCGTATCGTATCGTGAGGTCCTTCCCAATACCCACCCCTAAACAATATTATGTTAACAGACTAGAGTAGATACTGCTGCGTCTCGGCTCCAGAGCTCCACTGCTCATGTGTTCAATCAACCGTGCACTTCGCATCTGAGGAGGAGGTTGAAGGCCCACCATGTCGCACAAACTGACTTTATTTGTTTAAACTAATTAATAATGTCTGTTTTTGTACATTTTAATGTATTACTTTGGAATTTAGTACTTTGTTGTTGCACTTAATTGCTGTTGTTCCACTTCAAATTGTTTACGCGTTTATAGTAAATGGTTTATAAATGATCTATTTGATTATTTTGTTTCTTTTAGTAGGCCTACACTGTAGAATACACTCAGTATCACACTTGGTATATAATATATATAATAATATATATATATATATATATATATATATATATATATATATATATATATATATATATAATAATATATAATAATATATATATATATATATATATATATATATATATATATATATAATAATATATAATAATATATATATATATATATATATATATATATATATATATATATATATATATATATATATATATATATATATATATATATTATATTATATATATATATATATATATAATATAATATATATTAGTATATAAATATTAAGTCTAAATCAAATTTGCTACCATTTCAGATTAAAAACCATAGATGGTAAAAACATGCCATGCTGACAATAGGATGATGGAAACGACACTGCTGCAACTGTGCAGCTCTTTCACCTTTTATCTGTTGCTTCTCTGTGTGGCCAGTGTACAAAAATATTAATTGAAAGAAAGTTTGTTAATCTGTTGTCTGCTTCCATGGTCTTTTACAATCTAACTACAACAAAAAGTTCTTACATCTAGTAGAAGTGTATTTGTAATGACATGGAAGAACATGAAATACGTTTATAGTGGGTGTGTGAATGATCAATAATCGGTATTATTGGCAGTAATAGAGGGCCCCCAAATCACATTTTGCTTGGGGCCCCATGGAGGCTTGGGCCGGCCCTGGTTCCATCCTTGTTGTTTTTTCATTGAACGCTTGAATGATCCTTATCTACGATCACTTAAGATACTTTTCTGCCTGAAAGATGGCGATCGGTCCTGTGGACAATTCTGGTTCCAGCAGTCTCCTCAGGTGTTTTCTTAGCTCGATGCCAATAATTTGACCCTCCTGAAACACGTTAACACCTTTCCACGACCGCAGGATGAGCAGCTATCCTGATAGCAAAATGTGAGTGAATCAACGTTGAAATACTGAATGTTCAGGCAGAAACTTTGAGTCCATGTTGAGCCATGTATGCTACAAACAGAATACGTTGACTCAACATTGATTACAGCATTAGGATTGGATGATTGATTGATGGTTGATTCACCATTAATGGTCGACCTTAAACCAAAAGTCTACCTTTTTGACTATAATTCAACATTGATTTAACATCTTTTGCCATCTGGGATCAGTTACGGTTTGTCAGCTGAGACATAATTATCTGTGTGGTGTTCATCCAATGGGAGGCTCCGACCTGTTTGCTTGGTTAAATCCAGGCAGTGACTTTTTCTTTTTTTTTTTTTTTTTTGGACAGATTTGTTCCTTCGCCATTAAACTTAGGAGCAGAAGAGGTAGGGTAGAAAGTATCGCCTCCAGCCCCCATCTCAACCCTGAAGAACGTTAAGTACGCACATAAAATGAATTGATTTATTTATTTAATGGTTGGTACAACATTCAGTCAAATGTTAAGGGTGCAAATATTAAGAGCAAGACAAATCAGGCAAGTGAATGTAGCGCGCTACCACCGAAATCAATGAAACTCCTCCTTTTTTCATCTATAATTTTGTCTCTGTTCGGAGAAATGTAGGGACTGAATTTGCATCCTGGCCCGACATCCGTCAGCCACGACAAAGACATTTGTCCAGCTACACGACCGCATTGCCCTCGTCTCTGCGAATCTTTTAATTGGACACATCTTCAGGATTCCACAGAAGTGCTGCAGACTATCGGAGCTGCGGTTGAGGCAGAAAAAGCCTTATTAGCTCCTCACCCTTCAAAGTGAGGCAGACGTGCGCTCCCAGAGTCAATATGATCCAGGGAACAGTTCACGGGTTAATTAGCTTCAACAACTAGCTCGCCTGAAGCATTTACTGATGGTAAGCAAGGATGGAAACTTAGTAAACTTTTAAATTTGATCATTAATTGAGCGCGAGGGTGCAGATTAACTAGTCATACTGATCTCTGCGCATTGGAGGTCATGCTTTCATTAAGGCAGTGGTGAATACGTGTACATATTCTGTTGCGTTTAGACAAACACACAAAAGTCCACATGCTGTCAGCCACTTACCACAAAGACTGAAACACCAGCATGCAAAGGGAAGTGGCAGCTTGTTAACTTCTGCTCGGAGATCTCAGGACTTTGTTCGGGGGCTAATTAGTGTTAGGTCTGGGAATATAGGATGAGTTGAATGTGGAGGTCGATGCTGAAATGGATAACATTCTTACTCTCGCCTGGATAATTTGCCACATGCATCAAAGTTGTTAAGTTTTAATTAAGTGGGAAACCTGGAAGGAAGACGGCGACTCGTTTGTCAAATTAAAACCCTGCAACCTGCTCATGTTGACGTGCTTGTTGTTGCCTTAAAGCTCTGAATATTCCTGTTGTGAATGATTCTGTCATCCCTTGACTGGCTTCCTGTTCAATATCGCATTGATTTAAAAATTTCATTCCTGACTTTTAAGGCCGTAAATAACCAAGCCCCTAGTTATTTTAAATAACCTTCAACCCCCTACCTGCCAGGACTCCCTTAGATCAGCCAGTAATGGCCTGCTGATCATTCCCAGGGCCCGGCTTGTGACCAAAGGTGATGGAGCTTTTGCAGTCCGGGCCCCCGAACTTTTCAACTCTTTACCTGCGTAGATCAGGTCAGCTAAATCCACCACTGCTTTTAAATCTTTACTAAAAACATTCCTTTTTAGAAAAGCCTTTATTGTGGTGTGAATATTGCTATTAATTTTAGACCTGGTTATTGCTGTCTTATGTTCTTATCCACTATGCACTGTATTTTTATCTTGATGTATTTTATTGTTCTTGGGAAGCACTTTGTAACTTTGTTAAGAAAGGTGCTATATAAATAAAGTTTATTACCGTATTTTCTGGACTATAAGCTGCTACTTTTTTCATAGGTTTTGAACCATGCGGCTTATACAAAGGTGCGGCTAATCTATGGATTTTTCTTCCACCGCTAGGGGGAGTGCTAACCGGAATTAGAATCAAAACTAAGACAAAATAAATGCAAAGAAGAATACACTACTACTTCTTTAGCAGATAGAAGTAGGTAGAAGCAGATTTTAAATATATAAATAAATACTGGTTATTTTCTCTTGGTTCTGTCCCGTTTTAATCAGCAAAGTTGCTGTCGTGTTAAAAGACACTGTTAGGAAAGGATCTATTTAGGTACAAACATGTACATCATTTACAGTTCAAAATCCTTCTGTACAAGTAGTAAATATCTAATCTAACAACATAAATATCTGCAACTTGCATATCTTTTTTTTTTTTTTTTAAATAGAGCAGATGCGGCTTATATACAGGTGCGGCTTGTATATCTTTTTTTTATTATTTTTTAAAAGATATAGCGGATGCGGCTTATATACAGGTGCGGCTTATAGTCCAGAAAATATGGTATTATTACTATTAAAAGATTCGGTCTCACAGTCGAAGTCGTTTTTCAAATGAAGTCATCGTTAATTTGTTGTTGAGCAGAAGAAGGTGGAGGACTGAGGCAGTGAACCTTCCTCTTGTTTCAGGCCCACTGCTCTTACTGCCCGTTGTGCCTGCATGAATAAATCAGGGCGGTTGCTAAATGGTTAATGGGCTGCGCTTGTGTAGTACAATATTTACGTGTGGACAGAAGGTGCGGCAGCGTCAACTACCTCGCACACATCTGAAAACTCTCAACACACATTTCTCACAGCGCTAATTCATCACAGCTCTTTTGGAGCAGGTCTGATCCATATTTTTACGTCTGGTGTATTAGAGCAATAATCAAAAGGTCTGGGGGCAGAGTGAAGCCCTGGCTGAGGCGATTTGAGGTTTAAATGGAGTCTCTGCTGGTTGTTTTGGCTGCGGTGGCGTGTTCAGCCTGGCGGCGTCTCCGGGGTCGCCCTGCAGGCAGCAGCGCCGTGTTCCTTACAGAGTAACCACACATGCGAGCGGGCGGATCGATGAGCGCCAGGAGGGACACGCACGTGCTCAGAGTGAGTGAACGTGATGCAAGGCAAGGCAAGTTTATTTATATAGCACAATTCAACACAAGGTAATTCAAAGTGCTTTACATCAACATTAAAAGCGGCAAGACATAATTAAACAGTAAATAAAAAATAAAATGTATTAAAATGATAATAAAAGAGGTAAAATAATAAAAAGCACAAGTTGTTAAAAGTAAGGGCAGTAGTGTACAGCAGGTACACATCTCATTCTTACAATGGCAAGAATTATGTTTCTATACGGTCAAAACGTACAAAGACCGGGTCAAATACAGTATTACAAAAATAATCTGTAACAATTCGTACAGTGATTTAAACCAATTTGACAATTCTATGCCACAATGCCTGTTTCCAGTCAGAGCATGTTAGATGTAACTTCAGCCCTATGAATGGAAATAAGTGGCTGATATTGATAAGTGTTGGAGTTCTGACGGACTCCAGCGCCTGTTTGTATGTTTTTTTTCTTTTGAATGATCTCTGTGATGAGAAGGACAACAAGCAGGCATTGTAATCTTCTTCTGAGAAAAAAATGATGTTCAAAATGTACATGCCTCCAGCTGGACCCTGAAGAACGTTAAGTAGGTACATAAAATGAATTTATTTATTTATTTATTTGATAGTTGGTAAAACATTCAGTCAAATGGTAATGGTGGAAATATTAAGAGCAACACAAATCAGGCAAGTGAACGTGACGGCGCTACCACCAAAATCAATGAAACCCCTCCTTTTTTCATCTGTAATTTTGTCTCCATTCGAGGAGAAACGCACAGACTGAATTTGCACCCTGGCCCGACATCGGTTAGCCACGACAAAGACTACAGCGCCTACAGACACTGGAGATAGTTTTCTGTCTTGTTGATGACGGTTGTGCCGGCGTTATTTTCCTTTGCCGTGTTTGTTGATGCTCTTCTTCACAAACTGTGGGATGAGGGAGCTCTCACACCAAACACAGGCCGACCTCGCCGGCACTCAAAACCAGTTTCCACATTGTTGGAAACTAGTGGGCGACCGATAATCGGCCGCGGCCGATGATCGAATTCGATATTCATAATTTTATTAATAATCGGTATCGCCCCCCCCCCAAAAAAAATTGAAAATAAATAATTTCGATTTTTTTTTTTTTTTTTTTTTTTTTTAAGAAAAGTTAAGAAATTTACTGAAATACTGCATTTTATTTTTGTATTAAGAATGTTCAACATGCTCAAACTTAAGTAAACTTAAGTAAATATTTGCACTTAAAAAAACAACCTGTGTAGCCATTTTCACAACCTGTACTGTTTGGTTGTTTGTCATGTGTACTAGTTAGCTTACTGTTACTACCTCCAAGTAGGCACTTGCTGTGGTTTGGGTCTGGGAATTGGGAGTATTGTGCCTGACTGTTCTAAAATTGAGGCTGTTATTCCTCTTAATTTGTTATTTTTTATAGGCAGCTTTTTTATTTTATGTAAAGAGAAAATTCACTTAATGTTATTTTTAATAACTGAAATGCTGCTTGTTTTGTTTGATGTTCCATAATTTGCACTTTTGATGTGTGAGCCGTGCGAAGTGAATATTGCTGTCCTTCCTAGTTAAAGCAATAATTGCTCACCATTCATTTAAATTAATTCTTGTATTGAAATTTGTTTTCTCCCAAAAAGGTAAAAAAGGGTAATAATCGTATCGGCTGATATCGGCTATCGGTCTTTTTGATTTCCCCCTAATCGAAAAAATCGAAATAATCGAAAAAAAGGCTGATCGGTCGGACACTATTGGAAACATCTCAGTGCTGCGTTTTTTCACGTTTCCTAAGTTCACACCGCCCCCGGTGAACGTCACTCGTGTATCAGTAGGCTACGTGATTGTGCGTGTAACCTTGTTTATTATTTGTTTTTATCTTCCTGGTCTTATTCATTTTTGTAGATACCCCCCTAAATATCTAATGTGGATGCTGTTAATTTTTATCTGTACTCTTCTTCTTTGTCTGAGAAAATATCGATGTGTAAAAAGCCACCAAAACGTCCAATAATTATTTTAAAGGACATTCATGTATTTGTGCTTCTTGTATCAAGTCTGAAGACTTCTTCAATGTTTGTCTTCATGGAGCTTTTAACAGTTGTGTGTTTGTGTAATGGGAAATTCATATTTCTGTCAGCGTGCAGGAAATTACTCTTGTGTTGGATGTTGTGTTGGAAATCATTTCTCTGTGCACAACATCATGTTTTTGTTTATACCAAAATAAAGCGATCTATTCCAATTTTTCCTATTTTTTCATTAAGGTCCTATTATTGGCTTATTTTAGACTGAGCCATTATCGTTCTACCGGCATTTGTTTGATGGTTTAATGGTGGATGTGCGAAAAGCCACTGAAAAAATAATGCACTGTAATTATTTTAAAAGACGGGTAATTGCACCTAACCGCTTCGGTAATTTGAAGCTTTTTTTTCGTAGTAGAAAAAGCTCGTTGCTTCAGAGCAAATACAGTAATGTGGCTCTTCATCGAGCTTCTAGCAGTTCTGTGCGTCTGAAGGTGCGTTATCAGGCTTTCTCAACTCTTACTGCAAGAAGTTTCTCTATGATGGACTTGCCACCCCCCCGGGGTGTACAGCTGCCTTTTACCGTGAAAACAGGGCACGAAGAAGGTCCTGGAGAGCTTTCAGGCATTCTGGGAAAATAATGCAACTCTGAAATTCAATTCCTGTAAAGTCAAAGAAATATGGACCGTTCCTCTAATATCCATTTAAACTGCTGTCCATCTGTGCAACATCTATCCCCAGTTATTTCTATCCTTAAAGTATTATACTTATTTCCAGTCACTGTGTCCAAAAGTGTGTAATTGTCTCTGAACAAGGACGGAGTCGGGAGGAGAGGTCCTCCCTGAAAAGGAGCAGGAGTGGCTCAGCTGTCGTGTGACTGGTTGGGTTCCCGGAGGCTCGTTGGTGGATGATGGGATGATGTTCAGCTCCTGTTACCAGTCAGACACACGTTTTCAGCAGAATCAGCGCTTTGCTTGAACATGGTGTTGAAAGGACTTCACCATATGAAGCTGATGATGACGGACCAGTTACAGTCAGTGTTGTGCAAGTTTCAGTTCACATAGTTTAAAAATGAATAGTTCACGTTCATAGTTCACCATTTTCACTTTGAACTAGTTCAAATTCAGTTCATTTCAATATTTTTAGGTGAGAAGTACGAATGAAACGCCCCCCTATCCTAAAACTGTTCACTGTGTACAATCATGTATTGTCCTAGTGGCTTTTCTACTTTACTCAGAGGCTGTAAATCTCCAACAATGTAGTCCATTATCAGTTTGTCTACCTGTTGCTGGGAAATCCTCCCCCTGAAGGCGGCAGGTGGGACTGGGGTCGTTTGGGGCTGTTGGGTCTTCTTGGTTTTTCCTGATCACTTTTTTTGATTGTCAAGGACTTGCAGATATTTTCTCACACTGGACGGATGCTTTAACTCCACACTTCAAATTTGAAGTTGACGAGGCAGATGCTCGGACTTGTTTTCTCAGCGCAGGTGGACATAATTTGCACAGAAAGGTGAGATTTTTACCGTCGGACTCTTTGGGAGACGATGTGTAAAATTCCCACAGGTAATGATAAGCGGATCATCATCTGACGTCTCGCTGACACTGCGTCTGCAACGTGTCTCTCTTCACTGGTCATGTAAAGACTGCACCGTGCTCGGGCCACCGTTGCCATGGAGATGGTGCCCGTTTCTATGCTAGTGTGTGCACTGCATTGTGGGTAATGTCGTGTGAAGTCGTCGTCTCGTCATTTTAAATGTGCGTTGCCCGCTGGTGAAATGAGAAGGAGGATTATTCCGTAATAACCTGAACAGTGAAGCTGAAACTCACATAATCAGTTCAAATTCCCTTTTGGGATCTGCAGAATGAACAAGTTCACGTTCAAGTTTTTTATTTGCAAATATGTTGCGTTCAGTTCAACGTTCTCACAGAAATGAACGCGTTCATTTGAACTCGTTCATGCACAACACTGGTACCAGATGCTGATCGTTAAGTGCTGTTGTGTATTATCACGGATTATGTTAGACATGGGACCAATCTGATCTATCAATACTTAATCAATTGGATACTGATATAACACACACACTAAAGAAAAGAAAAGAACAAAAAATCCTGGATGAATGAATAGTAACCTGACGTTCAGATTTTTTATCATCAAGAAAACATACAATTTTCATGTTTTTTGAAGTTTCAATCATGTCTAAGAAGATGATTTATTTAAATAAGACTGCAGCTAAGGCTGGCAACATGGAGGAAACAAACGTGGCCTCTTTAGTGAAGTCTTAACCTTGAAAATGAGCTGTTGAGTTGAGTTTTATGCCCCAAAAGAAAGTGGAGGCCCACCATATATTTTGCATGGCTGCAGATTTATTTCCTCTGGCTACACACACATGCACGTTGCAGAGTACATGAGGACATGCTCAAGAGCATATATATGCATGCATGCACTAATTTGTGCATGCATGCATGCACTTTAGTCTGCATTTGTTATATTTTACTCTTTATCTTTTAAATCCCTACATCATGGTATTCCCACTCTCTCTTGGTCACTGTATACCTCTCTTTTACTACTTTACGCACGCGCGTATGCACACACACAAACACGCACGTATAATACTTAGAATTCATTTTTTAAGCAACAGCGTACTCTTCATTTTCCATCTGTCACAAAAAAGTTAAATCTCTTTTTAATTTTCTCAGTATGCTTCTCTTCCAAAGCTTAGGCAGGAAACCAAAGCACACACACACACACGGAAAAGCAGTGCTGGCATCCAAAGGAGACAAATGATGAAACTTAAGTAGCATAAAGGAAGGGATTAAAAGAAAAGAAAGGAAATTAAGAAATGATAAAGCAGGATTTGAAGTAAGTAAGTGAGAAAGCAACCAGGAGAGGAATATTGAGGTTATAAAAGAGCATAAAAGAAGTCAAATTGAAGGAGAAAAGGGTAGTGTCAATGACTGACTAAGAAGGAGACAAATTGACAGCAGTGGAGAAAAAGAATTCAGAAAGATTTATGAGCCGAGCGACAGAAATACTGACTTTTCAGGGAAGCTGAGTGACAGAGAGGGTGAGTAAGAGCGACAGATGTGAACAAATGACTGAGAAAGGAACATGAATGATTAAAAAGCTGTGACAGAGTGGCGGTAAGGACGGGTTGACATGCAAGAGTTTACAATGATGGGGGACAGATGATCCTGTTAGAAATAAGTTTGCGAGTGGACCTGGATACGGTACAACGGACTGGGAAGTGCTTAAATGGACTATGGCTATTTTTAACAAATTAATCAACTACACTTAAAGGAGCCATCTGTAAGAAATGTCCAAAACTGGTACTGCAGTCACTTTCAAAATATGGTTGAGCGGCGTGTACCCTCCCCCTCCTCCCCCCGACCAGAGGTTGCCAGGTAGGCTGCAGAATGCAGCAGGAACGTAGGCTGCCATGGCTGCCATAATTAGAGCCGAGCTGGCAACCCGGATGCCGAAACAATACTGACTTGGTGATTGGGAGATAGGTGGAGGGTGGAGCTTCAGAAACAATACTGACTTGGTGATTGGGAGATAGGTGGAGGGTGGAGCTTCAGAAACAATACTGACTTGGTGATTGGGAGATAGGTGGAGGGTGGAGCTTCAGAAACAATACTGACTTGGTGATTGGGAGATAGGTGGAGGGTGGAGCTTCAGAAACAATACTGACTTGGTGATTGGGAGATAGGTGGAGGGTGGAGCTTCAGAAACAATACTGACTTGGTGATTGGGAGATAGGTGGAGGGTGGAGCTTCAGGCCAAAACAAAAAATGACAACATAAACATCAGTTGAGGGCTGCAACTCCTCTTTTTAAACTGGAATATCCTGGCTTGAGTGCTGTTGTCAGTGACACAAGTATTTGAAATGAACATGATTTTTAAATGTCTGTTGACATATCGGGGTCATTTTATGATTCGTTTTATTATTGCTCTTACATACAGCTCCTTTAAACATCAGATAAATAATACCTAAATGAACGAATAATAAAAAGAAATACTTGATTTCAACTTGGCATTCAGTCACAAATATATACTGTAAAATAATTTGATTTGAAGACTTTATTTCGAACATTCATATTAAAAAAAATAATACAAAAAAGTAAGAAAAAAGATTATACAAATTATATATATATATATATATATATATATATATATATATATATATATACATACATATATATGTATGTACAGCACTTGGGTAAACCTTACGGATCCACCAACATGTTCGAAACAGAGTAGGATTGAAGTATCCACTTATCGAGTCCTACCCCTGAATCTTACATATATTCGTACATATAACAAAAGTTGGAGAATCAAAAGAGGAATTTGTAAAGAAGTACTGCACATTTTCCTCTGCTGTCTTTCAAAGCAATAAAGAACTAGGTTTCTGTTTTATAAAAATGACATGGTATTTGATGGTTAATCGATGCATCCAGTTTCATCAGTATCAGAGAGTATTAACGATGCCAGTATTGGAATCAGAACAACTATAGCATAAAGTGCTGTCAATACGGTGCAAAGTGATGCATCTCTCTTTATTTCACCTGGTGGCTTGGGTGACAAAAGAGGCGGCACCTTGTTGGATCCAGCGAGAAGAATCTGACACAGGTTTTTGAAAAGCACTGCAAACCAACAACAATGGCAGCGTTTCACAGCATTCAACGACATTTATGGGTCACGTGCGTGTCACAGCCCACAGGCTTTTTAGACAAGGACTTTCTTGAAGGACCCAACTCAGATATGGTCTTTCAATAACATGAAAGTGTGTGGGTGATTTTTCTTCAGAGAAACTTAAAAACAGTCTTAGAACTGAGAGAGGAGATGGAGATGAATAGAACAGCCTTTGAGGAAGATGAGGCAGATGAAAGCAGGGAAAGATGGTGGTGGGGGGATTAGATGAAGGTGAAGACCCTAAATGATGGAGATGAGCGTGAGAAAAACAGCAGCAAAGGAACAATGAGTGTCTGAGAGGAGGACAGGAGGCTGACCTTGAGAACATGCTGGCGAGAAAGGGGATGTAAGAGACGAGGACAGAAAGAGAGAGGAAATATGTGAGGAGGGCACATACAGTATATGCTGAGAGTCTGGAGGAGCCTGAGAGACGTGAGGACAAACTGTGATCGTATTAAAAAAATATATATAGGGAAAGACTTTCCTTAGTGGTTTGATTGCGAGCACTTGAACAGACCACTTTATTAATACCAGCTCCTGGTGTAATTATGGTCTTGTCCTTCATCTTCTCCCTGCTGGTCCGTACTGTTTGTTCGTCATCCTGTTTCCTTGGGTTCTCCATGTGTGTTCTCCTGAGGGTGGGCTTCTGGGTTTTTTTGTTTGTCTTCAGTTCCGAGTTTTGTTCCTTTTGGTTATACTTGTTGAATCCCTGTCTATCAGCGCTTTTGTTTGAATCAATTACTTTCAGTATCAACTCCTGACGCCTTCTCTCCTACATTTGAGTCCTGCTCCATTCAACATTCGACCCACGCATGTGACTGTCACCCACTGGAAAGGGTTTTCTCGATGTGTTTGTATTCCTTTTCTTCTTTCTCTCTTATAGTGGAGGCCAAACATGTTGAGTGGTGATTATGGAATGTTTCTGTTCAAGTGGGTAGTGTGAAAAAGCACACTGCTCTGTTTGTATAGGTTCCCTGTCTATGTCAGTGATAAGACTTGTGTCATCAATGTGCACAGCCGGAACCAGTAAAAAGCATCTTGGACTGTTAAATGACAACATTTCCAACACAGACGGTGGCCTCTGGTTTCATCTTTCCAACACTGATTATGTTTATTGTTTGTTTATTGTTTATTGGATGGATCCCCATTAGCTGCCGCCTTGGCGACCACTAATCTTCCTGGGGTCCATAAAGTACATAAAATATTACATAAATGATAACATCTAAGACATAAATACATACAGTCATACATTCCTAGCATAACTACACTTATACTAAAAACAACAATAATACACATACATGTACACACACACACATCAGTTTTATATGCATAATATCATAATATATTAATAACACTATAATTATGCTAATACACTATAATAGCACTAATAATACCATACATTACTAGGGGTGGGTATTGGGAAGGACCTCACGATACGATACGCATCACGATACTTGAGCCACGATACGATACACATTGCGATATCCCGATTATGCGATATCCCGATTATTATATTCTACATAGTTCACCGAAAAATTTAAAAATGCATTACACATCTTAAAATCCAAGTTGTATATATGTACATCAGATGATAGTGATGGATCTTAAAATCCGAGTTGCACGTTCATCAGATTATAGTGACAATTCATGGGACAAACTGAGTCAAAACAATGTTTTATTATAACTATACAAGCTAAAGTTACAACATATTTGTATATGTTTTTCATATTATTTACATCATATGAAATTAACATTAAATTTAGTATAAGGTTGCTTTAATTATGTGGCAAATAATAAACACAAGAAAGATGGGTACTAAAACCAAGGACAGGCACAGTGATCAGTCAGTATAGATATAAATCCATAAATAAATAAACCTCTGTCCATTATTTTTCATTTTTTAAGGACAGTCAATTGTGTTATATAAAAAATAAATTATAAAATGAAATAAAACGTGAAATAAAACCTGAGCTCAGTGCAGGGTCCTCCCAGGGTTGGTAGAGAGTGGCAATGCCCAGGACTGTCACTTAGGTAGGACCACTGGGTGATAAAATGGGAAAAAAATCGGGGATAAAAAATATTTAAAAAAAAACAAAAAAAAAACGATATTCAAATTTTGAATATCGATATTGAATCAGCTGGAAAAGTATCGCGATATATTGCAATATCGATATTTTTGTCATATGGTCTGCAGCATTTGTTTTGTGAGCGAGATATGTGAGGAGGTAAAGAGTTCCAGGACATTATTGAACGATAGATAACTGAGTGTTTGAGTAGATTAGTTCTCAGTAACACTGATTATGTTGCTTTGAACAGCTAATTCCAGAGAGTTAAACTCTCACAGTTACTTACAGCTATGTAGAATACGATGCCCAGTGGTGAAAAGTTCCTAATGACCCACGGGAGAGACAGAACTGCAGAAAACCAGAACACTAAATGATGTGTGGGACATCACCGAGCTCCTTAGTAAAGCCATTAACTGAAAACTGTTTTTTGTTTTTTTTTGATTGATTGATTTGATTTATTTTGTACATGTAAGAAGACAACAATTAAAAGAGAAGATAAGAAAACAAAACAAAATACAAAGAATTTCCTCCTTTAACACTTAATATCTTAATTTACATGTGCAAAAAGGAGTAGGAAGAAGTGTAAACTTATTTAATCCTACCCCCATTCACTAATCATTTATTAACAAGTATTTATAATAACTAACTATACTATAATTATACTCAAACACTGTACTCACAGACACACCTATACATACATACACATAGTTGAATATTTGTATGTATTTGTACACACATGACCATATAAATATTTATATAAATATACTTATTTACACCATACTCTCTCTATATTAACTCCATCTGCTCTATATCTATATATATATTTATCTACATACACACATATACACATACAGATTCACACACATACACACATACTGTATATACATATAAATACACATACATACATACTGTACATACCTACTGTACATACATACATACCGTATTTTCCGCACTATAAGGCGCACCTAAAAGCCTTAAATTTTTTCAAAAGCTGACCATGCCCCTTATAATCCGGTGCGCCTTATATATGGATCAATATTGAGCCGCAACAGGTCTCGCAACCATAGACATATATACGTATTTTGAGCGACGAAAAACAATAAAATATATTTATTCTAATATGTCAAGATCACAATAATCTTCCAATTTAGAACTAAAATATTAAAGAACTAACACAAATAAAATACACTTCAATGAAATACTTAGTTTTTTGTAATTTATTTTCCCAAGCCACTCGGAGCCGCAGTATAAGGATGAAAGAGCTGCATGCAGCTCTGGAGCTGCGGGTTGCCGACCCTTGGTCTAATGGATGCAGAACGTAACCCCAGCCTCTACTGTAGCGCCTTATAATGCGGTGCGCCTTATATATGGAAACAGTGCGCCTTATAGTGCGGATAATACATGCATACATACATACATACATACATGCATGCATGCATACATACATACATACATACATACATACATACATACATACATACATACATATATATATATATATATATATATATATATATATATATATATATATATATATATATATATATATATATATATATATATATGCATACATTCGTCATCTTTGGCACACAGTAGCAAGTACACAAACAACCATGCTGGCTCATATTCATCCTCACACCCGTGTTTTTGGACTGTGGGTGGGAGCTGGAGTTCCCACACAGGCACAGCGAGACCATGTACACCAACAACTCCACAAAGAAAAGCACAAAATGTAACTCGAATCAAGAACGCTGAGCAACAGTGCTAACCATCAAACCAACTTGTTCTCAAATCAATCTATTGAAATGCAAAAACCTTTCACAGCCAAGCATGGTCTTGCTCCAGGTATTAATATATGCGGTTTATGTAATAATCCCAGAACTATTTGCTGAGAGACCATTTTCCATCAGATTTTCAAACTCGGCTGCATAAATTAGTTTTTTTTAAATCACTTGAACACTGTATTAGTCAGTAGGCAATGGTCTCAAAAGGAAGTCTGTTTTACATGTACAGTAGTGCAGGAGGAGTGTCCTTTCCGAGGAAATAAAAAAAGAAATGAGGCCTTAGTTTCACCGCCCACTACAGCAGTTCAGCTTGTCTACCCTCAGGGCGATAAGGCTGTCAAACTGGAAGCAGGATATGGTGACATATTGTGGGAGTCAAGAGGCCAGTGGATGGATAATAAGAGGCACAGTGAGTTGTCCAAGTGAGAGAGGACAGTGAACAGCAAGAGGGAAGTCAATGCTGGAATTCATCTGGGAGGAGCGGAGCACAATTACAAGATGACTTTCTGGTTCCTTTTCATCTTTAGCGTGTTTTGAAGAAATAAGAAACGTCCTTATGCAGACAATTTCAAAGACACATAGATTACTTCAATATCATTTAAAGGGAAAAAAGCTTTACACCTTGAATGCATTTACTCAGTGAACTGACTTGTGACTTCACAAATAAATTTAGGGTAAGTAGCGCATACATCAATTATCTTAAGAGATGGAACCAGATTGCTCAGTGAGATAAAAGGCATCATAGCAGAGGAAGTACAATGGTCCAGCACACTCAGTCCAGAACATGTAACAGTGCAGAACGAGCCAGTTTCACAGTAAGGGCTCACACAATTATAAAATGATTACTTTCTATTATATCACGTGGCTTTTCCATTACAATTATTGTCACCTTGCTCAAAACATTACGTGCCTATGTTGTCTTTTGCAAATCGCTACATGTCTGTTGTCTTTGACATGGAATTCAGTCAATCAAGCAATCAATCAATCAGCTTTATTTCTAGGGCACCTATCACAGATAAAAATCACAAAGTGCTTTACAATAAAAGGCGGAGCAGGATAAAATAAGAAGTGTAAAACAGACAGGGATTATGAACATAAAAAAGAAATAAAGGAGGAAAATAAAACAAGTTTAAAAAATGGCAAAGTCAAGGTTATTAGGACTGAGCCCTGAGGAGCACCACAAGAAAGTGTTTTAGAATCCGACTGATAGTTTCATTTGCTAGTCCTTTTTCTCAGACACATAATTTAGGTTTTTTTAACTAATAAAATTGTCTCACCTCAAGGGTCCCGAATCTACATTCACTCTTCATCCGATTGTAATAATCTACTCCATTGTTTTGTAAATAAGGTCCATAACCTCAGGGCAAACATCCATCCATGCAATGGTATCCAGCCCAAGATCACATCCCTCCCATCTCATAACTGGTAGTTATGGTAACACATGATTAGAAGCGAGTGGCAACATGTAGATGCTAAACAACAGAGGCCCCAGAACTGAACCATGAGGAACTCCACATGTTATTTTTTGTTAGCTCCAATTTATAGTTAACTAAAGATACAAAATAGTCCCTGTATTTTAGATAAGACTCTAACCAGGCAAGTGCTGTGCCAGAAATGGAAAAATTATATTGACAGTTGATGGAATGGAGAAAAACAGGCAGAAGAGAAGAGGACACCAAGTGAGCAAGAAGAAGGAAGTTAAGTGAGGGGAGGCGGGAGTCCATCAGGGGGAAGGAGGGAGGAGAGGCTGACGGCTTGAATTGAGGAGATCAGTCTGCTTAGTGTCTGTCAGTTAGACAGGAGGGAGACCAAAAACAGCTGGAGGCTCTTACTGCATCTGTGCGTGTGTGTGTGTGTGTGTGTGTGTGTGTGTGTGTGTGTGTGTGTGGGTATTACTGTCAACTGCCAACACAGGCTGCACTGTGTCTGGGTTATGTGTGTTTACACCAGAGAGGGAAAGGGGTGGGGTGCATCGCAAGGACAGCCAGAGATCAAAGACACACCCCCATATATGCACGCACACACACACACACACACACACACACACACACACACAATGTAACCAGCCTGTGCTGACAGTGATTGGTCAGCCACTGCGACCGCTGGATGTGATCTTGATACCTGCAGAGATAATTGGTTTGGAGAGGTCTCTCTCTCACGCTGTTTCACACGCACACACACACACACACACACACACACACACACACACACACACACACACACACACACACACACACACACACACACACACACACA
Source organism: Cololabis saira (assembly GCF_033807715.1). Lineage (NCBI taxonomy): Eukaryota > Metazoa > Chordata > Actinopteri > Beloniformes > Belonidae > Cololabis > Cololabis saira. The sequence goes on along the minus strand of NC_084601.1, from coordinate 31,987,281 downwards.
CACCACCTGCCGAAGCTTGGTGGCTGCAGCTCTGACTCTCTTAATATGGCAGAGCCGTCGCTGCTGCACAGAGACACAGGAAGGTTGCAGGGTGTGAATTCAGAATGAGACAAAAGGGAACCCTTCAGGGAGCGAGGAGCCATTACCACTTATGTAATTTCAGACTATAATGTTGAGGTACACCGTGTTCTGCTATCCTTATCTACCTCCAGGTTCCCGTTACTTCTGGTTTCACTTCGTTTTTGAAAGAAACAAAGAAAGATCCAAGCTGTTCCTCTCGCCTGTCGTCTCCACTGACATGTTCCTTACACGAATCTTCAACTCTCCCAGCGTCCGCTTTCACAGTTTTTCCTCTAAATGTACTCGGCTTCTGTGAGGAATGACCCCAATTACTCGGATACCAGGACATTCATTCGTTAGATGAACATCTGGCATGAATTAATTTGGTACGAGACATTCATCCAAATCCAGCGCTGCCACTCACCTGCGACTGTGAACGTCACCCGCTTCAATGCCTCACTTCACTTTCGGCTGTTAAAAGCCTTTTAAAAGAACACAACTTGCCAAAGACCTCATCTGAGTGACAGCAGTTTAAACTGAGTGGTGAGAAGACTGAGAGAGGCTGCCAAATTCGATACTGCAGTGTGTCTGCAGTATGAACATCACGGCGGCCTGGATGTTAGCAAAACTGCTCCACAGCAAGAAGGTTCCTGGTTTTTTTGAGTGTGTTTTCTCTACGTACTCCAGCTTCCTCCCTCAGCTCCAAAAACATTCATCTATTGCTGAAATGGCGTGAGTGAGAGTATCTGTAAAGAAACACTGAAATGGACAGTGCATGCACTCAGGTGATTGGATGAACCATCACGTCCATCACAGTTTAGGCTGAACTCTTCAGGTTGACAGACTGAGGCCAGTGGGTTTCTCAAGCTCTCGCTGAAGCCAGTCAAGAGACTTTTCCCTCAGTGTCATTCGTTTCTCTGCTCAAATCAGGAAAAAGATCTACCGCCCCGACATGATGGATGCCTTATTTCTTTGTAGTGCACTTTGCAGACTGTCTGACACAGGAACGTACTCACACACACACACAAACACACACAACCGTTTATAAAGGAAAGCCTTAAAGCCTGGAAGATGGATTCCACTGTGATCGTGATCTCTCAAATCTCGCAAGATTTAAGGTCCTTGAACAGACTTGACACTTGGTAGCTTACAAATCCAACAAGGTTTATGAGGAAACAGGGGGCTTGCAACCGATGAAAACAACAATGGGTTGGATAAGATGGACCTGTGTTCCTGGGCTTTTCCAGATCTGCATCCATAACAGAGGAAAATGTTTCAAAATGAAACCTTGCGGTCTCGTCAAACAAAGATTACAGAATGAGAGCTGCCTTGAGGATGAACTCTGTGCTTTTTACATCCTTTGAGCCTCTTCATCACACATCAGAATTTCCTGTGGAGGTCTTCTCTTTCAAACTGTAATTGGTTGTGCACAGTTGCTGGACTTAGAGGTGAAGGCCTTCTTCTAAGAAAACCTAGAAATGATGTACTAAGGTATATCAAAAATAAAACCACCTAAATAAAGAAATAAACATTAAATTTCAGCGACGATTCTTGGTTCTGCTATCACTTTCCTTCGCCACGGGAGAGTGATGTTGACATTTATAAAGAAAACCAGGCAAGTTTCGTCAGAATATTCAGATTTTTTTATTTTAAATGGGAGATCTAACAGCTGCTTGTGTGAGAAGTCAGGAGTGTAGCTACGTGTACAAGTACATAAAGGTGTTTGAGCACACTAACTATTATACAAAGCTGTAATTGATGTACAGTATAAAACAGCCCTGACAATCCCTTCCATCTGTGTTTGGAAGGAATAGAAATAAAAACAGCCAGACATCTTCAAATTAGTAGTATGAATCAAACACAAGTTTAAAGCCAACTGTGCTCTGCATCATCTTAGTTCCAGTTCTCTTGGCTAATTTTATTCATTTTTCTTTGTTTGTTGGAAAGGTCTGCCCTCCCAATTCCAATCTGTCTAAAAACTATGATCGAAAACATTCAAAATGTTTGTGAAAATCAGTGCGCCCTCCAGTCTTACTGGGTTTTTGTCAGAGTCCTGACCTTTCAACGTGGGTTCCCATAAGACTTTTGACTATAAATGCTTTAAAGGAGCTTGAGGCTCCTTTTAAGAAATGAGACTCTCTAGCGCCACCCTTCACCACGACGGCCGTTGGGGGTACTGCAGCCAACAGTGAAGCCGGCACGGGAGAACGGGGAGAATGCACATGCAGCGTCACGTGACGTCACATCCGCGGCCCAGCGCGGGAAATTCGGGACCGAATTGCAGCACATTTTGCAGCACACAGCCTGTTCAAGGCAAAGGAGAGAGAGGGCTCATTCTTTTGGGTTTGGAACGCTTCATCTGACATTATTACTAGAAAACTTAAAATGTATACAGATTTTTTTCATAAATCTTGCCACAATCCGGCATCAAGCTCCTTTAAGTCTGTACATGCAACTGGACCAGAATTACTAGCTCTTTGATGGATCTGTGCAGCGGAAACATCGCTTTAGTATCTTCCAGTTTTGGACCATTCGTGAGTTTCTCAAAGGTTTCCAAACAAACAAAGACAGTGATCCCATGAAAACACTTTGAACCCCTCTAGAAATCTCTAATTCTCATTTTAGAGTCACTATTGTTGTTTCATGGCTCTTTCTTGGGCTTTCAGGGCCATTACCATTCCCACTGCAGATCTGCGTTGTTGTTGTTGTTGTTGTTAGAAGTAAACACCGATATTCATCTTCTGATCTTTTCTTGTTAGTTTGTGCTTAGCTTTGTAATCCTGTTATTTGCCACTTGCCTCTCATTCTGGCATAAAATATTAGTAATTAGGGCTCCGTGCTCGGCTGGCCACACAACACTCTTCTTAATGTTTTACCGAGGAGAGCTCGTTAAAACGGACCCATGTCGCTTTGAAATGAAATGAGCCAGATCCACCCCCACAGTTGGATTCCAGCCGTTTATCTCTGCAACTCGCCGTCTCGGCCCAGGAGCGATGAGCGACAAACTGATGTCGAGAAAAATGAGATTAAAGGCTAAGTGTAATCTGTGAAAGCGGATAAAGTTTTTAGAGTTTGCGGCAGATTTGTTTTGCTCGCTGAGTCTTTCATTCTTCTTGGCACCCCCCTGTTTCTGATAATTAAAGTTCCCTTATGTCTTCATCATGATCTATATTTATGGATCCAGTGTGAGCGCATGTAGATTACTTTGTTTTTTATCAAGTAGCAAAAGCTCAGATAAGCCACTTGTGAAGTGAGTTTTCAATGACACACACGTTAGTACACCATAGTGGCAAATGGGACTCATTAAATGCACTAATGAAATGTGAACTATAGAATTGTGAAAAGCAATCTAACATTGTTTCTCGTAGGAAAGTTTGAGGCTCTTGCTGAAGATGAAACTACAATATTAGGGATGTCATGTGTGCATGCATCCTTTTCCATTTCCCATTCCAGATGTGTATGGGTATATTTAGCAGTATTTATGCAACCTTTTAGTATCAGAGCCATGTGTAATAAGCATGTTGAAGTTTTCCAATGGAAAATAAACTCAGTATTGCTGAGATAATACTAATGATTAATAGTTAACTGAGTCCAAAAGTCATCAAGTGCAGCTTCTGTCCGCAGACGTTTACATCAGGGAATCACATCCCGACCGCTGATCGGGTCAGGATTTAGCGGTTAACCTGCATCTCAAGGATAAGGGACACTTTTCTTTTTGTGATCAAATGTTTTTATTTATCTCTCATGATTTTTCTTATTATGAACGGTGGCATCCACAATAATGTCAAACAAACATTATACACAGATTTTCACCCCCTTCCAAACCCACCCCTCGGACCTAAGCATTCGACAAAAACAATTAATAAGGAAAACAGGAAAAAAAAGATAGTTCAACAATAAAAAACAAACAAAAAAAGGACAAAGTAAAGCAAAGGCAAAACATAATAATATCAAAAACTGGGGAAGGATTGTCATGGTTAGGTTTGCTGAGGACCCAAATGCAGGAGAGCAGGAGCCAGGAGTTGCAAAAACCAAGGATTTTATTTACAAAAAACAAGAACTAAAAGCGCTGCAGAGCAGGATCAACAAAAAACCAGGATCAGGAAAAACTACGAGGAGACATGGAGGTAGAAACAGTACGGACTGACAGGGAACAAGGGAATGACAAGACCAGATATACTCAGGGGATAACGAGACACAACGAGACACAGGTGCAGACAATCAGGGCCAATGGGACACAGGAGGGACAGAACTGAAACTCAAACTGGGGGGAAGTGTCAAACCCTGACAAGGATAGCTGCAACAAGGTAATCTATATACATTTTAAATACATCTTTCAGGTTTGGCTTTAATTTGATCTGCTGCCATGTACCAAAATAAAATATTTTGTTGTTTTGCATTATGGATTCGGGCTGTAGATATTTCCAGATAGATAATATCAAGAAATGTCAAATACCAATGGGAGATGTTAATCGTGGGTGGTGGTTTCCATCTTACTCCAATTATCTCTTTTGCTGCTGTTAGGCCAGCAAGCAAAATTAGTTTTTGACATAGTGAAGCATTAATTGTGGATAAATTATTTAAAATAAGTGTTTGAGGTTTTACTAGAATATTCTGTACTGTTATCGAGGATAATGCAGTTGCAACCCTCTTTTAAGGACGATAATGTACACGTTTTGGACAGAAAAGACGGAGAGTTTGAAAGAACCTTGAATTTCCTACCCAGGTAACCATTCACACTTTGATTCATGTGACACACTTCCGGTAAACAGCAATTTGCATGTGAGGGCAACAGTTTATAAGCTTCAACCTCCACATCACCTGATGCTTTCTGGATGATAGTGAAACATCTTTAAAAACAAAAGAAAAGGAAGTCCAGTTTCCTTTATTCAAGTCTTTGAGAGATTTCACAGATGTATGTTATGTTGAGCAACCTCATCCTCGGCTCTCCTGCACCTCATTGTCCTCCCTCAGAAAGACCGCAGCCAACTCTTGTAAACCAAACTGTGTGCAATGTTTACACTTGTTTTTCTTGAATATTTTGTTTTCCTTTGGTCCTGGTGTTTCCTTTTTTACGATGCATTTCTCCGCTCGTGTTTGTATGCCACACAGGAGCTCAGAGCCTGCGAAGCAAAGGTGAGGTTCTGAAATATTAAACATGCGGTTCCTTACCTCAGCACAGCTGTCGGTGCTCTGGCTATTCTGTGTGACTGTAGCCAACACAGAAGAGGCCAAGGCCCGGAAACCATATCAGGGTGCCAGGGTTCTCTCTTGATACTTTATTCTGAGAAAAACGAACACAAACTCACGGAGTTGAGCTTTTGTCTGCCTTCAGCATTGGTTCAGCAGAAGGACTGGTTAAACCTGAATGAGCTATGACAGCACCATCTTGTCTGTGAATTATTGAGTCCAGTACATCAACAGCTACAGAAAACACCCGCAAAGACACAGAGGAGCTTGCAGGGTTGGATACTTTGTTCAAGAGCACATTTCTCAATACATAGTCCAGCTCTCTTTGTTTAGATTTACTCTCAGAAGCTTTCAACGTCTTCACTGATCACTGCTGCGTGAAGAAACCCACCAGTTTGTGGGGAAGTGCATGTTCATGAATCATAGGGGTGTAACGATACACTAATCTCACGATACGGTACGATACACGATATTGAGGTCACGATAACGATACAATACGATACGATATTATAGCAGTATTTTTTCAACAACCTTGAATGAGGAACATATGACTGGAAAAAATTGTATTTTATTTGAAAGACACAAAATACAAAACAAAGCTGTACGTTTGCCCTATTGTTACAGTTTGTAATGCTTTATAACTGTTTAAGTTTTAAAGAGAAAGCCAGGCCAACCATTTTCCACAAACTGAACTAAAAGTAAATGTCAGGTTTGCATTATGCATCTTCAGTTTCATACAAATATTTTGCCACAAACTGAATAGTTTCTCTCATGTATGATTAGACTTTTTTCTTTTCCAGAAATTTAACAACTAAAATTAAATAAATAAATAAAAGTAAATAATTACATACAATTTTACATCATAAAACAGATTGATTCATGCTCATCTTATAAATGTAAGAGGAGATTTATTTTTGTTAAGAAGGTTATTTTGGTAATTCAGGGTTCATTATTTTATAAATATATTCTTTATATTCTGATGTAAATCAGGGACTATAATGACACTAGTCAGTTTATCTGTAGTGATTAGTGTTTTAGATTGGGCGGAGTGATACGCCACAGTACGGCACTAGGTGCTGTGTTGATGTTCTAAAATCCTACACTGTTGAGCGGACATTAAAGTACACTCCAACTCGGAAGAAGTTTTCCAGGGTTTATCCTACTCACGACCCGAAAAAGGTTTAATTTAATAAGGTAAGGCTTAACTCTACACCAGACTTAAAAGTTCAGAGCTCAAAACCCTGCTTGAGTCCCGTGATCGGGACCGCAAAAAGGTACTACTTTCTTCTGAGTGTAGTAGGATTTTGGTCCGCGGGTCGAGGCGCGGTCGGCACATGCGGTCAGCTGCGCGTTACTAGTCAACACAATGGATTAATATTAATAACCCAATATCCCGATACAGTTTGTCACCTCCAGGACACGTTTCGTGGCGTTTTTGTATCGCGAAATTTCGTGGCACGATATATTGTTACACCCCTAATGAATCAACAAACGAGAAGTCTTTGTCATGAACCAAAGGAAATTTGCTCCAAAGTACACACAACATACACTGCAGACATGTGTGAACGGACAGGTTGCCGTGACCGTTTTTGATCCCCCTGGAGTACGACCTTATGAAATTACCTGTTCAGCTACGTGTCAGGGCAAGTTTTGCTGAGAATTTTATTCATGAAGGGCAAACAGCCATCAGATGTTGTCAGCTCACACAGACTAGTTATTTGGAGGTGTGACACACATCGGCAGGGCAGTAATGTAAGCTGGTTTCCTTTTGAACAAAGAGCTGCAAAAACTTAGATGACAAATTGCATTAGACATGTCATCTAACACAAACACAGTATTGATGCACAGCTATTGTAGAATTGTATTTCTGCTACAGTATAATCATGCAGGTGAGGAAACAGCTTAAATAATCCAAATTTGTAAGAAATGGATACCAGAAGGCTTCCTGTCCACGGTGCAGTTTTCAAACGATACAGAAGAAACTTTGAAAGGGTTTCAGAAGCCCACAGACATCATTTTCTCAAACCACAGGGGAGTTGCAGCACTTCAGTTGCATGTTTGTTTTTTTGCAAAGAACACCATAACTGGAGTTAATAGGTTTGCAGTTGAAATCAGGGTCAACCACAGCGTGAACATGCCAATTATTTCAGCAGCCGGCTGCCAATTAGCGAAGCACTTTACATTATTTTTTGCCCTTTTTGTTCATTATTTGTGACTGTCTGTTATACCGCATGTACAGTTGCAACGATCTGTAAATAATTCAAACCTATTTAGATACAAGGAATATGGCTTTTATATATATTTTTATATATATATATATATATATATATATATATATATACATGAGCTGCGTCAAAAATTATTTGATAGATGTAAGAATCTGGATTTGATGTGGGTAAGCGATGCTGAGAGACTCAAATGGATTTTTGATCATAAAGTATTTGCACTTGCTGACTATTTGGAGAAAGCGTGGGATAAACGAAGAAAAGTAACATATATTTAAAAATATCCATTCTGGTTTTTGATTTATTTATTTATTTTGTTTTTTCCGGTGTTCATTGTGCAGCTCCCAATTAAGTGTGTGTGATATTGTGTATTTGATGATTTTCTGTTTCTGGTGTCTTATAATCCCGTAAAGGGATGGGTCTTCGGACATGACACAAAAATAAAAATTAATTCATTAATTCATTCATTAATTCATTCATTCATTCATTCATTCATTCATTCATTCATTCATTCATTCATTCATTCATTATATATATATATATATATATATATATAGTACAGTAACTATGTCAAATATTTAAGATGCACTTTTTTGCTGGGATGGAAAAATCCAGGTTATACCGTATTTAAGGCAAACTTAAAATCCTTAACTTTTCTCATAAATCGTCAGTGTGCCCTATAATCAGGTACACCTTGAATGTTTTTGTGCTTACTGACCTCGAGCCAGTTTTATGTGGTACACTGAGCTCAAAAATCTGTCAAAATGATTTAGTGCAGCTTTGGTACCGATGAAGCCGCTCCGCTAGATTGATGGTCGGACAATTCAGACACATTAAAGTCGGTCAGTCCAAAAAAAAAAAAGTCGGTCCTTGGTTGGATACGGGTTGCAACGTCAGATAACGGTAGATATCTAATTATGTAGCGCTGCAAGCAACCATCTTCCAACATCTAGTCAACGTTACCTCACTGTAATTAGACATAAACGGTTTTTACAGTAAACCTAATTTTCAAATCTGTATCATAATTTAATTATAATCAAATGTTGGAATACAATGTTTTTCCAACCTCACACTAATTTCAGGTGTCCACTATCGCTGGCAACAATAAACCAATCAGAGAACAGGACATAGTACGACGCTTATCTCCGCCACTTCTTATTGGTCGATTCATGGAAGATGAATGATTTAAAATGTGAAAGTATATTTCTGTTTTAGTTACAACTGAACGATATTCTGAGTTATTGAGAACGAGTTGAAGAAAGTTCGACTTACCGGACTGTTTTGTTTCGTTTTATATATGTTTAATCATGCGCCTTAAAACCCGTTGCGCCTTATGGTCCGCAAAATACGCTACGTCAAAACTAATAGAAGTACAAATGGTTTATATTTTATTTTCTTCCTCCTTCTTTTATTCATTGGTGGTTAAGAAATGTTAAAGGTGGCGCACTACTGATACTAAGTGGTATGGAGTGGTAGTTTGCCAAGTCAATAGGTCCTATTGGGTCCATCAACGACTGAAAGTACCGCAGAGGAAGTTGACCCTGTCACACTTTCAGCCTCCTGGGTTTTACTCCGGAGTTGTGCTAATGGAAACACAGCTGTTGTTTTCATGGGTCATGACCAGGCAGCACTCAAAAGTGAGGATAAGTCACTCAAGCCAAACAGGAAGCCAAATAACAGAAATAAGGAAACCATCATTAAACAACACTATTATCTCGGCATCCCTGTGAATTTCTGTTACGAAAAATGAAAATTGCAGAAAATGAGACAAAACGCTCATAAATATAAACCTGCTGGTGCATCACTGTGTCCACGCCATTGGGTAACAATATAACCTGCCCTGGGACTGCGGTTGAAAATTAGCCAGGATGGCTAAACTGGCACATTTACAGAAATGTTTATTAATGTGCATTGTCCCTGTAATCTTAAACTGATTAATACAAATAATCCTCTGCATTCTGAGACAACATTGGGGCAGAATTTGGACAAGATCCCAGCAACAGAGATGACAGCATGTTCATTAAAACAACGCAAACAAACATAAAAAGAAAAGGAGAAACAAAGTATTACAGGACTCCTAGAGACTCCAAGTCATCTTGAATATCTTTTTCCATTCAAGAATGTTTTGTCTTGGCAATCACTATACTCTGATAAAATCCCCATCTTAAATTTAGTGTTCTGAAGAAGTGATGTTAATACATACATATTCAACAGGGCCAGGTGTTTTCTCTTCATTCATGCTTGAATTTACTGAACAAACTTTCGTGATGCTAAAATGAATTCTGCAAAGTGATAAATCTGGGCCTAAATCTCTTACAATGATTGTCAAATATTTAATGTTCTGTTCATGAATACTGTTTAGAGACCTGCACCATCACCTACCTTGATGTGCCTGGTTGTCTCTTTATCATTTCACTGTGAATTTTTTCAATTGCTTTTTCACTTTCTAAAGGGAGAGAAAAAATACTCAGAGAGGTATTTTCAAATCCCACGAGGGAAAATATCGCACAGATCATCTATCAACAAAGCCAGAGTTTGGAGAGATGGCTTGGGATGCCTCCAGCAGTGGCAACCATTTCATTTTTGCATTCAAATGTTGTATTTATTATGCATTTATTCATTTAATGTGGGCTAACTGCAACAGACAAACAGCAATTAACCTGTGAAGCCCTGATGCAACATACGAGTGTGCCTGTGCATGCTTATAGGATGCTTAGGAATCATTTTAGCGATCTGTTGGGCAAACATGTGCTGCTGCATCAGATACAACATGTTGGTGATTCGCATATTTGTGAAACTGTACAGAATGGATGAAACTCAAGGGGCAACATCTGGCTTCCCTCTTTGAAGTGAATTTAAAATTGTATATTGACTGATACAGATATTGGTAGTTTGTAGATTTTTATAATAAATCAAACAGATATTCCCAATTTTTTAAATTAATTTGGGGTTTATGATTATCTTGGATTTGAAAAAAAAATCCTCATCCATTCAAATGCCTGGGCTGTTGATTGCCTACAAACTGTTATTTATTCAACCAAAGTTGGCCTTGTGACAGGTAATCTCCTCTTTCCTCTTCCTTCACAGCGTTGTTGATCACCGTCCCTTTCCTGAAAAGCCAGCACGTAAAATGCTGTGATTATGAGCTGTCAAATGGCAATTACCGGTAATTCAGCTCCGCAGTGTGCGGAGAAAATGAGACAGTCGCTCAAATTCCGCCCTCCTACACATCTTCCTTTCTAATTCACGTCAACTATAAAGAATTATCTCCATTCCTTTTCATGTATGAATTTGATGAGCATGAGATTTTAATGGATGTTGGCTTGTTTAAAGACTATTCCGTGTATGAAAACATTACAACGCTTAATGGGTTTTATAGCTCATATGTCTGGAATTGAATGGAAATAATACAAATGGTTGAATATGTTTTTTTAAAAAGAACCAAAAAAACAAAACACAGATTGCAAAATAATTATCACATGACTATTTGTATATGGAAAAGGACACAAATAAACCTCAGCCATTTCATAGATCCTTTTCAACAGGTAGATTTTACGAACAAAACGATTTAAAAACAAAACTCATATTTCAGTTCAATTCAATTCAATTTTTATTTATATAGCATCTATTACAAGTTGTCTGTAGGTGGTTACCAGAGACCCAAAACATGACCCCGAGCAATTATTACATAAACAAGGGCAGGTGAAAACTCCCCTCTAGGAGGGAAGAAACCATGAGCATCAACTTGATCATAAGATGAATGACCACCAGACAAATGGGGTTGGAATTCAGCTGGGCAGAGCAGGAAGAGAGAGATCCAACATACAGGAGAGAGCAGAGATATAGATATATTGTCAAAGGTACAAAAGACGAGATATATGAGTATTAATTATTCGTTAACTGGAGTTTTGTGTGTAAACAAGTGTAGACACCAGACACTGAAGTAGTCAGAGGGGGGACTGCAGGGCAACATGCAGCTCCTAAAGCTCTGGCCTTCAAACATGCACAGAAGGAAAAATGAGGGGGCAGACCAGCAGAACAAATACAAGAACAATGGGGAACAACTTTGCTTTTGAGATACACGTAATTAATAACTGTGGATTGAGTTTAAGAAAGAGAAGAGATCATGATGGTGTCCCCCTGCAGCGTAGGCCTATAGCAGCATATCTACGATGAAGCTCTGTTTAAGCTGAGCTGCTCTAGTCTTGTCCTGTAGCTGCAGCTATGACTACTGGCCCAAACACACTAGAGTTTGCACTAACTACAGGCTTTACTAAACAGAAACATTTTAAGTTTGGTTTTAAAGTTGGAGGTGATGTCAGCCTATATAATAATAATATTGCTGAGCTCGGCTATCTTGGACTTTATACCCAAGTAATAAAATGTTTAATTGGATTCTGATTTTTATGAGGAGCCAATGGAGGGAAACTAACACAGGAGAGACGTGCTCTCTCTTCAGATTCTTCTCAACATTCTCGCTGCTGCATTTTGGATCAGCTGGAGCTTATTCAGCAAATCACTTGTTTACAATATTACGGAGACGGAAAAAGACTGTCTTACAAACCTGATTGATATGCTGTTTAAATGACAAATAATCAAAATAACAGGTTTCGCATAGTAGTACTGGAGGCCATCACAACACCATCTAATCCCTTCCTAAGGTGGGACATCCAGGCTTCAATGTCCCTAAGACATGCCGGATGTTTGGCTAACAGTTCTGTTTCATCTGGCTTCATAGACAAATACAGCTGTGTATCATCAGCATAGCAATAAACATTCATACTGTGGTTCTGGATAATACTTTCCAAGGCCTGCATGTATAAACTGAAATAGATAGGCCCTAGCATTTAACCCTGAGGGACACCTTAGCAGACCCTCGTCTGTACAGAAGAAAAGAAAACCTTTACAGGGTACTGTGACATCACCGACCCAAATCAGTGAAGCATTATCCAGCTCCTCCTCTCTATCTCCATTTCAACCCAACTTCACGTCATGCTGTATTTGCTCTACGTCTGTAGCGTTAGCATAAAGCTCATGAATGGCTCGATAAGTCAACATGGCAAAATATTAAAACTGCTGTTAAGAAAGTGAATGAGAGCAACCTCCTGTACATTTCTTTATACTGCAACCATACCGCTATGTTTGGTGTCTAAAAACTTTACACACACTCCGAAAAAATTAAAAAGAACAAGTGGGCTGACAACCTACCTTTATCAACCTCTTCCATTTCACTGACAGTAAAACATGTTCAAAGAGGAATCAGACACTTCACAACAAAATTAGTACATTCTTGATTTCACCTCTCAGTCTGTCACTCTTGATTTTGCATCCAGAGGCTTTTGCTGTTTCATATTGACGTTAATGAACTTATTCAGGGTTCTGATTTCTGCATTGACTACTGCATTAAGCACTTATATCGATAGCCTGAAGCTCCATTAGCCCGATCCCTCTGTACGCTTGACAGCTCTCTTCAACTAAAGATGATACGTTACGCTTGAGCCCGTGGTCATATCTGACTGACAACAGAAGCAGCATTGACACAAGATGGAATTAAACTACCCCATTAACCTGGAGGTTATACCAAGACAGGTGTTTCACTCCTTGATTAACAACATTGATAGAAATAAAATAAAGAACATTGCAACCAAATAATTTTCTTTTTAAATTAATAACAAGAATGCATGTTTGAGAACCATCATAAAAGTATGAAATGTAATCCTCTAAAATAACAACTACTGATGTCCACCTAGAAAGATGTAGCAGCAGCACATTTAATTCTATATACAGTAATACTATAATTTATATGATTTATCTTTGGGGATAAATGAAGTATTATTGAACTGAATTGAATTGAATATGCTTTTTAAAACCATAATGCTTTTGTTTCTTAAGTAACTGTCATGACTTAGATTGAGATCCGAGCCCTGTATTGTCTTTACTTCAGTCAGTTGCAGTCGGTTGAGTCTGGTCTTAAATTTGAATGATGTTAACATTTTCAATCTTATTGAATACAATTTCTGCACATTTCATTGTAACGCTGCAATATGTGAACAGATATACTTATTACCCAGTTTGAATTGTTGCAATACAAACTGGGTGTTAAACATATGGCAATAATGTTGGTCAATATGAGGTGGATATCTTTGTAGGAATACAGTTTAAAAAGAAAAGAGAAAATGGAAAGTCATTGTACAGTACACCTAAGAAGCCGTAACTAACATTTTGAAATTTGTGAAATATTTGCATTTTGGGCCAATGAAGAACCATTTTAGCTTAAGAGAAGATCGAATAATACACAATATTATATATATAATTGCACAATACAGGATAAGTCCTTTTATAGATTACCGTATTTTCTGGACTATAAGCCGCTACTTTTTTCATAGGTTTTGAACCGTGCGGCTTATACAAAGGTGCAGCTATTCTGTGGATTTTTCCACAGAATTACATACATTACACTTCCTAACCGGCGCTCTAACCGGAATTAGAATAAAAACTAAGACAAAATAAATGCAAAGAAGAATACGCTACTTCTTCTTTAGCAGATAGAAGTAGAAGCAGATTTCAAACAGATAAATAGATGAATAAATACCGGTTATTTTCTCTTGGTTCTGTCCCGTTTTAATCAGCAAAGTTGCTGCCGTGTTAAAAGACACTGTTAGGAAAGGATCTATTTAGGTACAAACATGTACATCATTTACAGTTCAAAATCCTTCTGTACATGTAGTAAATATCTAATCTAACAACATAAATATCTGTGGCTTGCATATCTTTTTTTCTAAATAGAGCGGATGCGACTTATATACAGGTGCGGCTTATATATCTTTTTTTGTTGTTTTTTTTTTTTTAAATAGTGCTGATGCGGCTTATATACAGGTGCGGCTTATAGTACAGAAAATACGGTACTTTACTTTGAAATTGTATATAAGTGTGAGATGTACTCCAAATCCTAAAGGCCCATATATTAACATCCCTGAAGTTACACTTTAACCAAGATTATAAAATGACCAGTAATAGAAAATACTGAAGCACAATGCATGAAATCAATGTCTATATCTGCCTTTCCATTAAAAAAAAAAAGAAAAAGAAAAGCCCACCATTCCTCTTACAACGGCAGTAATATTGAACAGAGTGTGCTCACATTTTTGTAAGCTGTAGCTTAAACCACATGTTAAAGCAAATCTGCAGCTCCAGCATTTAGTTTAGAGAAGCATTTGTGTTGCATTTTATCGTTTGGCAGCTGCTGGCGCTCATCCAGATAAAAGCTGACATGGCTGACATCACGACAGGCTGACGAATAAATAAATAAATAAATAACATATCAAAACAAAGCAGCCGTGCTTCATTGCCTGCTATTAGTATGTGATTTGGATGTTAATGTGGGTGAGTGAACACCCCATCAGCATATTCCCCGCGTTTAGCTACATGGCTGTCTGCATGGGGAAGCGCCGCATAAATAGGCAAATGCCACGAGCCTCTAAATGTCAATTAACTGTGATTCATCTCTCTGGAGCAGCGGAAGTAAAGCTGAGTGTGGCCATTCATTAAGCCGCCTCCCCTCTTTGAATTGCCATTACCTTGAGCTGATGCCCTGGTGTGCAACAGAAAAAGTGGCACGTCTTCATTGAGGCTGCGGACATAATGGGAAGGAGATAAGTGTTATTGTGGTGCAAGACACTAATAGGTGTTTTTTCCAGTGCATTTCTAGGGAAAAAATGTTCTACAATTAAATATGATTTCCTTGGGTGGAGAGTTTGATTGAAGTAATAGTAGAAGAAAGAAAGGAAAGAAAATCTGGTCATGATCATGAAGCAAACATCCAGGTGAATTGAGCTTTGGCTCTAACTCCCTTGTTTCTCAAGATTGATTTTTGTTCTGCATTAATGCATCCAGAGGTGGAATACACATTCAAATGTGCTATTTGCATGAACAATTAAGTCCATAATTTTATTCTAGACTGCAAATGTTTTGTATGTCCGTGTGTTTATGCATTTGGCCAAGGCCAAAGGCAGTTACCAAGGCAGTTTTTAAGATGAAAATCCAATCTGCTACCGTCCATTTGAACAGGGGGTGAAAAAAAAAAAAGACTTTGATATGTACCAAATATGTCGGTTAGTACATACCAAACCTGAACCTGAACTCCTCCAGCCTTTGCCATCTGTCATTGTTTGATTCTGTTCGTGTACGTAGTAGGGTTGCACGGTATACCGGTACCAGTATAGTACCGCGGTACTAGAGTTTTGAAAACGGTACTATACCAGCATTTAAAAACAAACGGTACTTTTATATATTTTTTCTATGCAAACGAATTGGTAAATTGGAGCCTGTCTCTTTAAGCACGACGAGCTCAGCGAGTGTGACGTAGTTGCAGAAGCAGAGCCGCCTCCCCCTCCCACTCGCATGTTTAGACGGAGGAAAAGAGAGAAACGAGAAGTCGCGTGTTAGACAGACAGAGCGGGTTGAAATAAAGTTGAAATAAATAGAGATGGCAGCTGCAGAAAAGCCCGTACTTGTGGACAAAATGGGGGCCCGAAGTACGGTGGAAATATTTCGGGTTCAAACCGCAGTGCAAGCGCTGCTACAAGTGTGTCTCGCAAAAGGAGGCAACACTTCAAACTTGTCCAAACGTTTAAAGGACAACCACGCGGACTTGTTCCACGACTTCAGTCAAGAACGACAGCTGCTAACTTTGTTCACCAGTTCACTGCACTGTCATGTCAATTAAAGAAGTACAGAGCCTCTCCCAGCCCGTAGTAAACCTACAGTAGCCTATACAGAGAGTTAAAACATGTCCATGGTTAATAAATGCAATTTTTTAAATATTTAAAAAAAATAAATTACAATCTTAAAATATTTAAATAAATTCCACAGACTATAATATAACTTTAATATATTTTTTATTTATTTATAATTTTTAATGTTTCATATATATTATAAACCATTAAGGCAATGAATTATATTAATTAATATTATATATTAAAACACACTTTTGTAAAACATTCCATTAGCCTACAATATCTAATCCTATCCTAAAGGACTGTCTCAGAAAATTAGAATATTGTGATGAAGTTCTTTATTTTCTGTAATGCAATTTAAAAAAACAAAAATGTCATACATTCTGGATTTATTACAAATCAACTGAAATATTGCAAGCCTTTTATTATTTTAATATTGCTGATTATGGCTTACAGTTTAAGATTAAGATTCCCAGAATATTCAAATTTTTTGACATAGGATATTTGAGTTTTCTTAAACTGTAAGCCATGATCAGCAATATTAAAATAATAAAAGGCTTGCATTATTCAGTTGATTTGTAATGAATCCAGTATGTAATCATTTTTGTTTTTGTAATTGCATTACAGAAAATCACAATATTCTAATTTTCTGAGACAGTCCTGTAGATGATAGAATGAGCCTCAATTTATTTTTCTAGTTATGCCCATTTAATGTTTCATGTGGCCTATAGTTTCAAAACACAAACCTTTTGAACAATGAGAACAAGTAAAATAAAGAAATGGCATTTAAATTAAAATGACCATGTTAATTAAAATACTGTACCCCCTCCCTCCCCCAATTACAGAAGACTAGTGCTCCTGGCTCAGAGAGGGTGACACCACCCACTCAGAAGCAGGATATTTTGCTGCTACAGTATTTTATTTAACATGGTGACTTTAATTTGAATGGCATTGCTTTATTTTACTTGTTCACACTGTTCTAAAGGTTTGAACATTTTAATATCCCATGCCAATTATTTATTTTATTCATTGTTGTTATTGTTCCCAAAGTCTGCTTTAAAATAAAGGAAAATATTGACATTTGAGAGTGTTCCACCTTTTTACAAAAAGTATCGAAAAGTATCGAAATACATATTGGTATCGGTATCGAAACAGAAATTTGGTATCGTGACAACCCTAGTACGTAGTGAATATTAATATTGTAAAGACACTCTGAATCAATCAGAAATGGTACAGGCAGCTCAATCACCTCAAAAGATAGGAATCCGTCAAGAAAATAGCGATATGTGCATCCCCGCCGATACTGTCCGCTGTTAGATTTCTCTATGATTGACGGGGCTGCAGGATATCAGGAAAACATCCAATGTGCAATATTGCAATCCAACATTGGGCCTGACAGTATTTCCAGTAAAAAAAAAAAAAAAAAACATTTAAGCTCACAATACTTCCCCTGTGGTGGTTTTATGACATCACTGACCTCAGTTTCAGACCTTCTTTCCAAACATGGAGTTTCTACAAGCTGGTCTCACTCACGTGAAGGAAGGATGACTGTCTGTTAGCACTAGGGGTGTAACGGTACACAAAAATCTCGGTTCGGTACGTACCTCGGTTTGGAGGTCACGGTCCGGTTCATTTTCGGTACAGTAAGAAAACAAAATGCAAAATATAAACGTGCTAGTTGTTTATTACACACACACACAAAATAACATTGGCTCTACGTGTGCCGGCGCTAGGACCCTGCGGACGCCTGGTGTGTCGTCGGGCTGTGTTTCCCTTCATGCTTCCCTGCAGCGTCTCATGCAAATACAAACACACGTACCTGGCAGAAAGATTTCTTTATATAATGTTGTCTGTCGCCCGCAATATTTTTTCTTTTTTTGGCTGGCGCCATAGTTGGCTGGCTACAAACTCTATACATCCCATAATGTATATTAATATGCCCGCGCTCTCAGCAGCGGTACTCGCATCGTTATGGCTGATTTATGGTGCAGCGTTACACCAACGCAGATCCTACGGCGTAGGGTACGCGGCCAGCGGCCGTACGGTGCACGTTGCTGCGTACCCTACGGCGTAGGCTCTACGTCGATTTAACGCCGAACCATAATTCAGGCTTAACTAGGCAACGAAGCAGGTTGACTCCCGTTGCAGAACAGCACTGCAAAGGCGCTCATAAACGTAAATGATCATTGTTTTTTTTTTTTTTTTAGGCCTGGCCAGGCCCCGCCAGGCCTAAACAATGGTAGGGGAAACACTGGACTTGTCACAATTATGTGCTTAGCTCTTTAGTTCTTCATTAGTTAGTGCTTTTTTCTTTAATCTTAATACTTTCTCGGTGTGAGCGCAACTGCAGCAGCGCTCTGCTCCACAACGTGCGGTCCTCTACTTAATATGTCTGTGTGGAAACTCGTTCGGTACGCCTCCGTTCCGAACCGAACACGCTATACCGAACGGTTCGATACAAATACATGTACCGTTACACCCCTAGTTAGCACATATTGATACAGCAGCATTTATCGTGTTTGAATAAAACATGGATTCTCGATTGACTACACATTGATAAGTCATCGTGGTGGTCATATTCGTTGATCGCCAGCGTGAGGAACCCCACCGTATGTGGTAGGGGTGCAATATTAATATCGACCCGCGGACCAAAATCTTACTACGCTCAGAAGAAACTAGTACCGTTTTGCGGTCCCAATCACGGGACTCTCGCGGGGTTTTGAGCTCCAAACCTTTACTTATAAGGTGAGCATGAATCAATCTTTTTTATGATGTAAAGATTGTGTTGTCCCCAAAGGTGGGAGGAGATGAAACGATAACGGGGTTCACCTTACGGCCTCAGGCTGGGAACATGTGGCTGAAGCTCTTAGCTCTGTCAAGCTAAATAACAGTCAAGTTGCATTTTGAGTTTGGGACTTTTCATAGTTTATTTATTTACTTTTATTTATTTATTTAATTTTAGTTGATTTAGTTGTTGAAGATGCATAATGCAAACCTGACATTTACTTTTAGTTCAGTTGGTGGAAAATGGTTGGCCTGGCTTGCTCTTTAAAACTTAAACAGTTATAAAGCATTACAAACTGTAACAATAGGGCAAACACACAGAATTGTTTTGTATTTTGTGTCTTTCAACTAAAAGGCAATTTTTTCCAGTCATATGTTCCTCATTCAAGGTTGTTAAAAAAATACTGCTATAATATATCGTATCGTTATCGTGACCTCAATATCGTGTATCGTACCGTATCGTGAGATTAGTGTATCGTTACATCCCTAGTATGTGGTGGTGAAATATTCAGAAGCAAGAAAGAATCAAGTTCTGTTGATGGTTTCCAAGTATGAATGTTGTTTTGCTAAACCAACCAAACACAACCTAAAATCCATAAACCTAACAAGAAAAGAAAAAATTTGAGAATGAAGTTGTCATAACGGGGTCTCTCGGCCACCTTTTCCGCCATCGTGTATTAAACCTGTAATTAGACTTTTGTTTTAGTCTTTAAAGTTTGTGGGTCTGCAGTGACCCGGACAACTGAAGTCCATGATTAGCATCGCTTCAGATGCCAATGATTCCATGGTGTGGAGTTAGCTCAGACTTGCATGTTTGCACGATCAGATGAAAATATGAGAGGAGCATGTCCATTAGAACATGACGGCATGAGCTGAGTCAGTCTGTCCACGGGGCTTTTAGCAGGAAATGAAGCTTCTCTGACGAGATCTCATGCACTTTACTTTCTTCCTTACAAGGTTTAACTTGCTCTCCTTGTGTCTTTATTTGAACCTTTTCAAACTTCTCTCTCCTGTTGTCTTTCTTCCTCCTCCAGTCTTCTCCCGCTGCTCCGTTCCCTGCAGGCCTTTTCCGCTGTACTTGTTCCTTCATCCCCTTTACTTAGTTCTTCTCTGGTATTATTTTATTCCGTTGCATTTGTCTGACTCCATACATTTTTCTTTCCATGCAGCTTCTTGTAGGCTTTTCCTGACTTTTTATCATCTACTCTGTAGCTCTTTAGACTTTATTTCTCTTGTGTATTCCTGTTTTAGTTTCCCATTCCTCGCCTCATCTCTGTTTTTGTGACCTTTTTCTTTTTTTCACACTTTACATGTGGAGAGGATTGTGTCGTGTGTGTGTGTGTGTGCGTGTGTGTGTTCCTGGCGCTAGACTGTGTGTGTGTGCTCCTATTCCGGTTGGGGTTCTGCTGTGATGTGTGTGATGTTAATGTGTTTAATTAGGGGCAAAGAAACGAGAAGAAAAATATGATGGAAGCGGAAGCGAATAAACAAACACTCAGATGAACTCTTGTTTCTTTGCTGTTGTTTTTGATAAAGTTGTTTTGTGGAAAACTAGTCAGTGGAAAAACAGTCGTGTGTGTGCGCGTCTGAGTTAAAACGGAAGTGGGTTTCATGTCTGATCGCTCGCTGCGTCCCTCCGGGCGGAGGCTGTGCTTCATACGCTCTGACATTACAAGGAGAAGCTGTGATTTATGCCTCCGATGATGTACAGTAGCCACATACACGAGTACTGCTAAGCATTCATGGGGCTTCACGCCACTAAAATCCTACCGCTGTAAATCTAAACCCTGCCGCACCATCACGACACTTCTGGTTTTTGTTTGTGTGACTGTGTTTCACAGCTGATTTTCAGACGACATCCCCGCCGGCCCATTCACCTCCGTGCAGCAGCATGTAACTTATTGTCCTAATCAATCCCTCACACACTAAGAGGCTTTTGCAGTGGAGCCACCCGGGGCGAGCGAGTGCTTATCCCCTTCACTTGTGGGGAGAGCGAGAGGCCGGCTCCCCCACAAGAGTTTTATCACGACAGACGCAGAGGCAAGCTGAGAGGAGGAGAGAGGAGAGAGGACCTTGCTAGGATTTGATCCTGGGGCGGCGGGGGGTTCGTGGCCGGGTTGAGGTTCGCTGTATGAGTGCAAAAAAGCCTAAGTTACTAAACTGAACATCTGATTTGATTGCGAGCCGCGAACAGTCAGAGACTCCGACAATGACACTCTCAGCTTGGTGATTGTTTCTGGGTCCAGCTGCTGGGTTTAGACCCGATTGCATTTAGAAAGGATTACAAGTCGTCTGTTTTGCTCCCTCTGATTCTCTTTTTGTTTCCCTTTCTTACCCTGTTTGAGCCATTTTCCTGTTCCCACACATGATTACAGGCATTACAAGTTACTTACGGCCCTTCAAGTGTGGAGTTCTGCCAGCGTGGTTTGTTCAGTAAACAAGTGTTTCTCCAACATGTAGAACTTTTAAACAACTGCTGTGATGACTGCTTGGTTAATCCACCAATAAAAAGCTATTGTTTGACAGTCATGCAGAGAAGATTCCTGTCAGGCTTTTTCCACGCGGTCGTAAACGGCACCAGACCAGGCACTTTTCAAATCTGTGATTAGGAGTACTTTTGTTGGATCTTGTTCTACTTACATCAAAGATGTCAAACATATTTGTTTACGCTAAATAGGGCTGTTCGATTAATCGATTTTAAATCGTAATCGCGATTATGTAATTAGAACGATGTTAAAATGTGAAACTCGTAAAATCGATTTTTCACTTTTTTTTTTTTACCTTGTCTGCACACATATTAATGATTGATACCATATTAATGATTGATGGAAATACCTCTCAATACCTGCGACAAGTGCCCCATGGGAGAGGCTCTTTAGTGTAGGAGGGGGCGTTGTAACATGCCACCAGGCATCCCTCAAGCCAGATGCGGTAGACCGGCTCGTGTTCCTTGCAAAAAACTTGCAAATGTGAATAGCAAATGTAATGACTGACATTACACACCTCTACCTCCTTCATGGATTGCATTATTATTTAGCATGCAAAGACCCAGTTTAGTTTAATTAGAAAATGTCTTGTTTTATTTAATTGGAAATATAACTTACTGTATGTTTGCAAGTGCTGATTTGCTGATTTTTTTTTCAGAGATAAAACTTTATATTTTATTATATTTTTTAAAACTTTTTTTCAACTTATTTTACAGAGTTTTGCACTTTATTCATTCATTTTTGGTTTAATAAGAGCGAAGTTTGCACTTAAAGCCCAATGGGGCAAATGTTCAATAAAAAAACAGCATATTTGAAATCATTTCTTTGCCTTTTGTCAATTCACAAAATAATCGTAATCGTAATCGAAAATCGGATTTTGAGAGAAAAAAAATCGAGATTTTATTTTTGGGCAAAATCGAACAGCCCTAACGCTAAATCAGTTTTAATGTTCAAATCCATCTGTAATCTACTTTTAAATATTTAAGATTTCTAATTGATGACCACTTGTCTTTTAAGGAGCACATTCAGTATGTTGTAAAACAGCTGAAGCTTTTGTTAGGATTCTATTATAGAAACAAGTCTTGCTTTTGTTTTGATGTAAAACAGAAACTAGTGAAAGCCACGTTTTTACCTGTAATGGACTACGGAGATGTGCTGTATATGATTGCATCTGTTCATTGTTTTCACATGTTAGATAGTGTGTATCATGCCACACTGAGATGTATAACAAACCGTGGTTCTCTCAGCCATCACTGTCTTCTCTACACTAAAGTAAACTGGTCATCATTACATGCTCGTCGCCTCAGTCACTGGTATATGTTCATTTATAAAGCCATTCTGGGTAAAATTCCTTCTTATTTATCTTCTCTTTTAACATGGAAACAAGGAGGTTACAATCTCTGCTCAATGGACATTTTGCATTTGGTTGCTACAAAAATAAGAACAGAGTAGGGCTGGGCGATATGGACCAAAAGTCATATCTCGATATTTTCTAGCTGAATGGCGATACTCGATATATATCTCGATATTTTTTCTGTGCCATAATTGGGGTTTCCCCCAAAGCATTATAGCATAGCATCTCTGTTAGCTTCATTTTTTTCTGAGGCAAACCCTTAAAAAAACAGTCAGTTTTAATACAAAGCCTCGTGCCAAATGTCACACAGGTTCCTTTATTAACAGAGGTCTGCACAATATCAAAATGTATAAAACAAATGAAATAAAAATAAACTGCCTGCATATATAGAATAAAAATGCTTCTTGAATAAAATAAAACAAATATCCCTTTCCTGCATAACAATTAAATTAAAATACACTGTGCAATTAATACAATGTAGACAGTAACAGGCAGACTTTTCCACTGAGGTTGACAGTTGTGCAAATAACAAAACATTTGTGCAAATCTCAAATAAAACATTCAAGTCAATTTGTCACAAAATAAGCTATATCAAAATCATTTTTAAAAAAAATGTAAAAAAAAATAAATATTTTTTTTTTTTTTTAAATCGATATACACTATATTGTCTCGTACCATATCGTATTTGAAAATATATCGATATATATTAAAATCTCTATATATCGCCCAGCCCTAGAACAGAGTTTTGGAAGAAAGCTTTTAGGTTTTCAGCACCAGATGCTTGGAATAAAACTTCAATCTGAACTGCATTTACCAAACCTCATACCTTTGACTGAATTTAAAGCTCTGATGAAAACAGTGGAGTTCAGACTGTCTGTATGCAAGTGTTTTAATTAATTATGTCTCTATGTAATTCATTTATTTGTTTGTTTGTTTTTTATCTTTTAATTCTGTAACTTTGTTGCTGCTATACTGGCCAGGTCTCCCTTGTAAAAGACACCCCCGATCTCAATGGGACTAACCTGGTTAAACAAAGGCTAAATAATGAAATAAAAAAGTAATCCAGTGGAGGCGTGCTTCTCCGGTGGCATTTACGGTACAGGTTCCGACAAATTGGCAGCAATCCAGAGGTGTTTTTTTAATGAAAGAAACATAAAAGCAGGAAAGTGTAGCTCCTGAGGAAGTCTGACAACCCCTCCCTTGTGCATCCACTCAAGACGACCACGTGAAGTTGAGTTGAGAATAAGAAATGGATTTTAAGAAAGCTCTTTTCATTCTAATTTAAAGTCATGATTCTGAGTGACCTGCAGGTCAGCAGGTGCTGCTCGGCGTTCGTCATTTTAATGAACCAGGCTTCGCCCGGCTGACCCGCCAGGTCCCCTCAACGCTGCTTTATATATAATACGAGCATTCTCCGGATGTATACCTTTAACAAAAACCATAACAATGCTTCTCACACTCACAAGAAGGAGCTACAGGTGAAGAGCTTCCGCCGTTATGCGAACGCGAGCAGCGTCTCGCCCCACTGCGACGCCTCCCTGAAGACGTACTTCACCGTAATGAGGACGCAGACTGAAACGAGCCGCCCAGACTCTGCCTGAGGCTGCAAACACCACTTTTATTCCCATTTCTCAGTGAACTTGCATCTTTTTTTCCCCTCAGTCTTCAGATGCTGTCATTGTCTATATTGCTCTGCCTCCTTTTTTTTTTTTATATATCGACTATTTTTAAATTGTTCATGACAGACAATGAATAGTGGAAGTCTGAGCAACTTCATCTAAATGACACCTGATTAGGAAAATGTTCAGGTTGCTTTCATTGTTTTAAGACAAATGGAGCAATCTTTCTGCCCGGCGGCTCCTGGGGAGTCCGCTACCGGACCTGGGCTCTATGGCAGACTCCAAGGGAAGGCGAGTTGTATCACTGCTGACCCCACCGCTCCGGGAAAACCAAAACCTCCAGGCTCTTCCAAAGAGCTGGGGGAGCCATCCATCCTCAGGTCCCCCTGGCCCCCCTGCTGACTCACTCACAGTCCCCTGGTCCCCCCCCCCACCCCCACACACCAACACTTGCTCCAAAATTACCCGACTTTAGTGCAATGATTCTCTTATATCTTCACCTTGTACATTTGCATTACAATGTACTATTCTTTTAAAGGTTTTGTGGCACTATTGGCCTTTATTGACAAAGTAGGTAGACAGGAAACGGGTGGGGGGGTATATTGTAGTATAGAGCGACAGGCCGGGACTCGAACCTGCGCTGCCCGCACGAGGACTATAGTCTCTACAAATGGTACCCACTGAGTTAACCAGGGCCACAATTTACTAGTCTTTATCTTCATTTTCTGTTCATGCCTTTATTTTGAATGCCTTTTTTATGTATTTTCTTTTTCTTTTTTTTTCTCTGCATATATATTAATGGTTAATACCATGTTGGTATATATATATATATATATATATATATATATATATATATATATATATATATATATATATACAGTGGGGAGAACAAGTATTTGATACACTGCCGATTTGGCAGGTTTTCCCACTTGAAAAGCATGTAGAAGTCTGTCATTTTTATCATAGGTACTCTTCAACTGTGAGTGATGGAAGGTGATCAAATACTTATGTCATGCAATACAATGCAAATTAATTACTTAAAAATCATACAATGTGATTTTCTGGATTTTTTTTTTTAGATTCCATAACTCACAGTTGAAGAGTACCAACGATAGAAATTACAGACTTCTACATGCTTTTCAAGTGGGAAAACCTGCAAAAACAGCAGTGTATCAAATACTTGTTCTCCCCACTGTATATATATATATATATATATATATATATATATATATATATATAGTATGGATTTTTAATATATCATATATATTGAAATATATCATATAGATTTATTTTATTAATATATATATATATATATATATATATATATATATATATATATATATATATTTATTTATTTATTTATTTTTGTATTTTTTTACATTTTTATATATTTTTTTAATACATTTTTTATTTTTTATGTGAAGGGGAGAGGGCGTTGTGGTGGGGGTGAGGGGTAACATCCGCTGCTAGTCTAAAACGCGAAAAAGCAAAGGGAAACAATGAGCACACAAGCCTTTGAAATCTGTAAGAGAAAAAACAAACAGACACGAGAACAGGCAGAGACATAAGCAGCAACCATTCCGGGTCCCTGAGACTGAATCAAAGCTAGACTACTGCGATTATCTGTCTATTTATTTTTTTCTGACCGAGAGCAGCACTGCAATTTGATGTTCCTGAAACTTAATGACAGTTAACATTCTTGAATCCTGAACCTTGAATCTTCTTTGCGACAGGTGCTGGTGCTCAGAAAGTGCGGGTGGATGAGGAGGTGGAGGCGTATCCCAACGAATCCGTGGATCTGCACTGCCAGTTTATCGACGGAGGAGGCCACACCAAGCTCACACAGGTCAGCAGACGAGCCGCTTCTCCATGTTCTGCACCTCAGATGTGTTCTCAGAAACTGTCTTCATACAAGGCCCAACAAGGTTTTCAAAGAAGTTGTTTCTCTTCAGCTTTCTAAGATAATTACAAACTGTCCGGGGATGTATTTAGGGCAAAGCTAATGTGAAAATACCCTCAGTAAGACAAAAACTATGTCCTATTCTAAGTGAAAATGTCACCGTGGATCTGTCTAATGAAGTCAGTGTTTGGGTAACACAAATAAAGGGTGACTTATGTTGGTTTGAACGGTTTAGTCAGCATCTGTAGATGAAAGAAGGAAGAAAACTATTTGCTTTCTCAACAGTATGTGTGATACAGTTACCGGCGTCCTTCATTTCCTATGTATTTTATCAGTCTTCTTTGTATGTAAATGTCTTTTATTTTTCATAATGCACAAGGCCTGTGGACACTAATCCTCAGATCATCATCAAGCACAGTTTCTTGAGGTCAGCATATTGTAAGAAAGCTACTGAGGTATTTATTTCAGGTGTGAGGCTGTTATGTTTCCACTTAGTACCTGCTGCTATTTGAAACATTAAATCACTGGAGAGAACAAGGCTGTCAGGCTTTGTTTGAACTTGTTGAATACTTGCCAGCTCAAGCGTGTTCACGTGGTAGAACAAATGCAGACAAAACCAGCACCCAGATAGATATACTGGAATTCAAGCACATTTTTCAGGGATTCAAAGTTTCCTAATGGTCCGCCTTTCATGTACACATGCTCTTTTTTCTTTACAATGACTAAAGATGCGAGCTCTATATGAAAAAAACTAAAAGTAAATGGCCGGGTTTCCCAGATCAGTTAAGTAGTTCTTAACAGCGAAAGACTTCTTTCAAACCTTCTTAAGGAGCCTGTGAAAGAAAATCGCGTTTCCCAGAGTCGCTCTTAGCTTAAGTATCTCTTTCATTAAGAAGGAAATGAAAGATGCTGCTGACCCAGTCTTTACAACCATCTTAGTGAACAAAGACTCACAGATCCAGCCGCGTCAGGCAAATCAATATCACACCAAGCAATGAGATATTAAAACAATGCACCCCGCACAAATTTTGATCTATTTTATACTTTAGATTTATATTGTTTAGCATTTATTGGTGACAGCAAAGGGGGAAAAAAAAGAAAAATAAGGAATAACAAGTGTGTTCCTGTATATGCTTTATGCATTACGCACAAATAAAACGATCATCATGAATATCATTTATTTGATAATTTGGCTGCTATACAGCATGTTCTCGCTGCAAATCAACCGCGTCGCCGTGCGCGAAGCAGAACTGTTTATATGAACGCATTCGTGCGTCAGCACTTCAGTCCCATGGACGTGCTGTCAGACCGGGCTGTCTAGGCAGCCGGGACACCGATCCTCCTGCGCCGCGCCCGAGCGCATCTATGTGATGACAGGGAAGCAGCAGCTGGTCAACGGGATCCTTTGATGAATCGTTCATTACAGTCTCAAATATAATCAATGGTGTCGGTTTATATTAAAGAATCTTTTTGCCCAGAAGAAAAAAGAGCGAAGACAACGACCCATAACTATTTTCTTCTCTTGAAAAAACCCACCTGCACCGCGGGGTTTAGGAGAAAAAGACGCTACAGAGTCGGGATGCAGCGGCATCAGAAGAGCAGTGGAATGCGTGGCGGGGATGATCTCTGCAATCTGAAGCCCTCTATAATTGTAAAAAGAATTTCACTTATCACGGGTTCTTTTTGGAACATAACCCCTGCGAAAAACCAGGGATTGCTGTAATTCCACGTTGCGATTTGCGAAACTCGCCTTCTCTTGGCTCATGTTTTTGAACGCACACACACGCCCACCACGTTTCCTCCCGGTCTCTGCGTGTGGGGAAAAAAAGCCTCACTGTAGCCAGAAATAACGGAGTAACGCACCGTTTGGATGAAAAAGGGTCATTGAATTATATTTATCATCTTAATTTTTTATTATAACGCACATGCAGCAGGGAATTAGTGCGTTAGGTAGCAGTGCTGCATGTGAAAATGCGCTGATAGTGATCGGTGATCGATTTGCCTGGCATCGATTGATTTGGTTTCAGAACCGGACAGCTGCTCCAAAGAGCTTCTGAAAGAGCGAAACTAAAGGACGGTGTTAAGAAGTCATCTGGGAAACACCCGTATCTTAGGGTTCTCTCTTAGTTCAAACCTTCTTTGAACCTCTCTTAAATCCTTAAGAGAGGTTGGATCTGGGAAACCCGGCCAATGGCTGGGAAGGCTGGGACTGAACGTCTAAACGTTTGGTTAATTTCCCTTCAGGATTATTTTGTTGAGTTGACCAACATACAGTACCTGCATTCAGAAGGATCCTCTTCTTGTTTTTTCGTTCATGTTTACAGAGCTGGCTGCAGAATGTTAAGCCTTAAATAATACTCACACCCTTAAAAGGCCACTGATACTGTACAGCCTCACAACGTTAACATCCTCCCCCTGTTGCCCAGCAACCACTGTAACCTTTCCTCCCTCTTGAGTTGCACTGTTCTACTCACCAACAGAGGTGTGTGTGTGTGTGTGTGTGTGTGTGTGTGTGTGTGTGTGTGTGTGTGTGTGTGTGTGTGTGTGTGTGTGTGTGTGTGTGTGTGTGTGTGTGTGTGTGTGTGTGTGTGTGTGTGTGTGTGTGTGTGTGTGTGTGTGTGTGTGTGTGTGTGTGTGTGTGTGTGTGTGTGTGGATATGTATGTGTATGTGTATATATATGAGTCCCGATCCGATACTTTCATAACACATAAAAAAAAATAAACAGATCCAGGTTGTCCCCCATTTTTTATTTTATTCACCTCGTTTTATCAATTTGCACTTAAACAGAGCCGTTCTCTTGGAGGCAGCTTGAACAATCAAGTAATAATACTGCAACTATTAAGAAGGAAAATAGAATTTAAAATACCCAGCAGGCATGTAAACAAATCAAAAAGAGCAACAGTATCTTAAAGTAAGGCCACTAATGGGCTTTTTAGACTCTTAACTTCTTACTGTCCTTTTCTGACTTAAAGAATAAAATGTTGGTTTTTGAAGTGACCTACAATCTTCCTCACTGTAGCCAGGGTGTCCATCACGCTGCATTGATAAAGCAGCAAGCTTTCGTGCATGCAAGGTCAGCAAGAATGCACGACCCGCCTGTGGCGTTTTCCTGAACACTCAGCTGAGGAACGGTTTTCAATTACCCTTGTAATTTAACTTTTATTTATTTACCTCCGCTGTAACGCTGCTGAGCGCATGCGCAGTTCACCACAGCCCACACTCCACACCCCTACCTCACCCATAGATTTTTTCATATTAGCAGCGTTGTCGCGCACAATTACGCGACCCGTTGGTTGTTAATACACCAGTTGTTTAGCATTTTTCCATCGTCTGTTTGATGCACTGATCAAAATAATGAGAATAAAACATATATCCGATCCCTGATCGGGATGCAATGTCCGATTTCGATCAAGTTTGAAACTACGTGATTGGGCCACATTTCCGATCACATGATCGGATCGGTACAACCCTAATATATATATTAGGGGTGTCAAATAAGCGCGATTAATTAAGCATATTAAGCGCGTTATGTTTTCTTAATCGCTTGATCTATTTTTTAATCTCTAACTTAACTTTTTCTGTTTGCGAGTTGCCTTTATTAAGAAATCTGTGTTTGTGTGATGGGCTTCTTGTTGTTAGGGGCGGAAAACAACGGTACAAGAACGGCTGTATTAAAACTTTATGGTTTGAACTTTTAAGATCAAATAGCAGAAAATGTATTCGTCACAGCCAGAATCCATGTGGTTTCATATTTCGAGATCTTTGTTTGGAAAAAATAGGAGGGATCGAATTTCTTCCAAAATGTGATATTGAGGTTAGTGGTGTCAAATTAACGCATTAATTGTGATTAATTAATTACGGGCATATTTAGCGCGTTATGTTTTTTTTAATCGTTTAATCAGTGGTGGGCCGTCAGGGCCAGCAAGACTATGCTGGCTTAACATAACCAGAAGTCATGATCATAATTATGGTAAGGGTTAATTACATTTTTAATTTACTTTCCCTAAATATCTAAAAGTATTCATATTCTCTCATGTCATATTCTGCTCCTTCCAGTCCTGTTGATTTTAGGTTAGGTTTTTTTATTTCGTTCATATCAAATCCATAAAAAACAAACTAATATTACAAATGTACTGAAAATGGAACAAAAAAATCGTGCCCTTCTGCAATATATGTAAATAATCTGGTGCATTGGTGCAGCTGTGTGGTTGTAGCCTACTCAGAGCAACAAGTCTGTTTTTTTTTTTTAATTATTATTATTAGGACCCAAGCAATGACGGGGCGAAGGCCTTATTTTATCTGTTGGATTTTTTTTTTTTTTCTCGTTTTTATTTTTATTTTTCTGACGAAATGAGGGTCTTTTTGCCCCCCTAAACTTGCCTAGACTTGCCTAGACTTTTCTGGCCGTTATAAAACATTTTTGACGGATATAAAGTCCATGACTTAAAAATGTATAATACAAAGATTAGTAATTGCCGGTGATTACAGCTGGAGGTGTCCTGTGAACAGTTTTAGAGGCTTCTCTTTTACTATTGCGGTCTATGGGAAAAAAGCTTTCTGGGCCCCATGGGATTTTTTGTTGCAGTACCGCGGCTGGCCACTGGGAAAAATCGGCGTGCCTGCTGAGTGTGAGACTGGGGGGCTGGTTGAGTAGCGGAGAAGAGAAGTGAAAATGGAGGAGCATGTGATTTATGTCGGTCCAGTCAAAGGGGAATTTACATTTCTAAAACGCCCCAACGGCACCATTGATAAAGGTAAGGTGATATGTTTTCTTAGTGCAAAGGAATTTGATTACCAACTCAAGTTTAGCCACATAAACGCAGAGCACCTGGTCGTGAGCGCAGCCGCAGCTAACGTTAGCAGCAACGGTGTTGCCAAAGCAACGCTCTTCTCCCCCCGCGCATGCGCACGTCTGCCACCGAGAGGCTGGCGAATGTTCTTGCCAAGTGGATGTTAATGTCTAGGATCTGTTCTGTTCAAATCTGTTAAAATAAATAAATAATTTCATAAAACCACTTACCTCAACCATACCTCAAGTTGAGGGTTTTTCTCAGCAATTTTTAGATGAGATTAAAAAAGACATTAATTTAATGAATTATGCCGCGTTCCATTTGTCCTCGGAAGTCGGAATTTCCCAGTTCCCAGTTGGAATTTTCAACTGGAACGCCCCTCGAAGTGGGATTTCCTACTGGGAAAGTGGGAGAAGCTTCACCACCCCCGAGTTACCATTCAGAGATGGCTGCCATTCCCAGTTCCCAGTGTGTGTGTGTGTGTGTGTGTGTGTGTGTGTGTGTGTGTGTGTGTGTGTGTGTGTGTGTATTCAGTGCTTTGGTTTGCTGTCTCTCTTAGACTTGGATTTTTTTCAGCCTCATTCACTTGCATTGACATCTCCTTGGTCTTAGTATCTCTAGTCGAACAGCTGCCAAATACCAACAAATGCCAACTCAATACCCCATATCAAGGCCAGACCTTGAAGTTGCCTCTTTTGTTTCTGTCGTTTTCTGAGGTAAAAAGAAATGCGCAAGAAAAGTCTAAAAGGAGTCACAGAAATAAATATGCTTGGTGAAATAAATACATGTAGTGAATAAAATATTCAGAATGATTAAAAATAACAATGTAAAATGGAAATACAAAATTGAAAGCTTTCAGCAAAATAAACTAGGATTAAGAATATTCACTAAATTAGATTAAGGAATTAAAACAAAATATGTAAGCAAAAAAAAAGAAATGATTGAATAAAGAAATTACAAACAATATGGGCATTAACACAAAGATAATTGAGAAAGTAAAAAAATGAAAGGCAAAATATGAATTTGTCACATTTTCTTTCTCTTCTCTTAATTATAGCCAAGTTAATGTTTATGAATTTAGTTGCATTGATTGGCATGTTAATTTAATTATTTCGCCACTTAAGCAGTCTTTTTATCTTGTATTAAGGATATAGCAATTTAATTCTTCCACACGCCCGAGGCTTGTGGATGGAATCAATATGTAGTTTGTTCAGATACAAAAAGAAAAAACTGCAGATAGATGCAGCTGTCCTTTTTAATATTTTCCCTCCAAACGGCGACTGAAGCGAGAGGCTCATCGACTAATTTGTGTCGACATGTGGATTAAAATCTGCCCTCATCTCTGTAGCCCTCTCCGCTTGGGCTCTGCCTTTTCCTCTGGATCTCATCTCATGTGTATTGATTCAGTGTATTGCCTGTTATTTCTGGTCTCCCACTTAAGTGCCAGTATTGGTCGTTGCTACAGAGGAAGATGAAATCAATCTAATATAACATCACAATATTCTCCCTTACAGCAGAGTCTCATACAGTCATGGCAGATATTGATGTTTTTCACATTTCAGAAATCTAACAGAAAAAGCTTATGAGAGTCCTTGAAAGAGAGTTTGCAAGTGAACCAAAGCTTTTCTTGTTGCAATGAATATTAAAAAAAAAAGTAAGACATTTCAGCATGGCAACAAGTTATTAACCCTAACGGATGAGCTTTCTGTATCATGTCACACGATCCATCCTACTCTTGAGAAAATAAGTTATTCTTTGACAGAAGAGTCAAATTATCTATCTGCTTAAAGCGAACAAAACAACAAAGAAAATGTTGTGAATTGTGTAATTGTGTAATGAAATGTCATGACCAAAGATCTTTTTAATGTTTGTTGAATTTCTTGTCAAACATGATCAACGACGGTACTCACAATAATGTTCAACAGTAAATTAAAGCATTTTCATTGCAAGTCAAAAGAACTCAATTTGAAAAGACTTCAGAAAACCTCTTATCAGTAAGGTCAAACTTATTTAATCTATGAAGGAGAACAAAGATTGGAGTCTAGAGAATTGACATGGGTCATGTGATGTGATGTGTCCAGATTTACTCTGTTCCTCACTTTCCTCAGAGTAAAAAGATGGATGGATAGAGTGAGATCAGGGCTCCAGACTAACTTTTTTCACTAGGAGCACAGTAGCCCCTAACTGAAAATTTTTAGGGGCACAATCAGAAATTTTAGGAGCGCACATCGTTTATCGACACGCTAACCAAATTTTTACATTTCTACTACATTTCAGTGTATTAGTAATACGTATTTCATAATAGATTAATGAATTCAGGGATTAAAGCAAAAAAAATATTTTTGACTGAAACATTTTTTTCAGGCCAGTTCATATTCCCCCGGCATCTATGCTCTGCACCACACTTTAAGAATGGCCCCTTTTTTGCCATGCGGTCGTTTCCCAAAGGTTTCAAGTAAAAAAGTTAAATGCTGTATTAGCCCTTCTGTTTTCTGTTTTTTATCACCATTTGATTCAATCCGATATTAATGTGGGTTAGTGTTATTAAAAATGTTTTTAGAGCTGTTGCCTGAATTATACGACTGTAAAATAACTAGTGAAATAATAATTTCACAATAATTATTGTTAAATAACTAAAAAATAAATAACTCAAATGGGTCTTTCAATATCCATTTAAAGTGCAAAAAAGAAGGAAATATCAATAGCTCATGCAGTAAACAAATAATTTTAGCTTGTCTAATTTATTCTGTCACCAGACACACAGCTTGCCATGAAGCATCAGGGATTTTTCAGGTATTTCATGACAAACTGTGTGTCCAATAACAGAAAAAAAACAAACAAGCTATGAACTTCATTGAACTTATATAACATTTTGAAATTTAAGCTGAAATATCCAAAACACTGAACACTGGTTTTGCACGGGTGGGGGTGTGTATGAGTGTGTATGTGTGTGTATGAGTGTGTCCTTTTCTGTGTGTAACGTGCCTGGCGATTCAATGATCTGCAAGTTTTGCCCGCACACAGTTGACTGGACACGAAAAGATACATGCGAAAAAAGATCATGTACTTTAACGGCGACGTCTGTAGGTGTAATAATCATAATGTTGTATTACAGTACGACGCGCTCTCCTCACGTGGAGCGCGAGAGCGGGGTCTGTTTCTTAACGCAGCTGGTTGTCTGTGTGAGCGGACGTTAACGCATATGGCAGCATAAACACAGTCTCAAACAGCAAGTCATTTCCAGCATTAACAGTCCTGCTCAGCCCGCTGTCTGTACGGAGTAAACTTTGGTTTTGTATTTTCTGCGCTGGTTTCTCAGGCGGCCGCTTCCACATGTTTGTTTTCTTCACGAGGGCAGCGGGGGCGGGCGGGGGAAAGAAGCGCAGTGTCCCTGGCTCTTACCCTTTTTTCAGCATTTTTTCAAAAGAAAACTTAATTTAGTTCGAGTTTTAAAAACCAGCGCTTTGTTAACGCTACCGCTGCTCTTTGACGCCGTGTTCATTGTTTGATAGTTTCACACCGCGCACATATGTGAATTAAATGACGTGACTACTGGTCCCCCAGTCTCTGACAAGTCAGTCTTCCCTGAGGGACGGGGGCGAACCCGCCCTCCTGTTTCTGATTGGATAATACCAAGGCTCTGGCAGCTTTATTGGTTTACAACAGCGTCAGTTTAATGTCCAACATGATTTAATTGGATAGTCTAACGGCTGATTTATGGTTCCGCGTTACACCAACGCAGAGCCTACGGCGTTGGTGTAACACTGGCAAATTTACTGGTCGCACGTGTGCGAGTGGACATGAAATTCAGTCGCACATACTCAAATTTTGGTCGCAAAATGCGAGCATTTGGTCGCAGTCTGGAGCCCTGGAGATACCCATCATGCCTTGTGTCACCAATGTTATGTGCTCTAAATAAAAGGTTGGGTGACAACATTAACATCAGCAGTTCAGGGTGCCTGAGACTTGATTTTCCTGATGGATTGGCCAACAGAACTTAAAGGGGACATATTATGGCATTTAATGTGTATTTTAAACAGGCCTTGAATGTCTTAAAAACAATCTAAAGCCTGTTTTTTCTACATAAATCAGAAATCCAGCATGTGGGCCCTGTATCTAGTTTTACTGCTTCTAAAGCCTTTTTCTGTGCTTCATTTTAAGGGCGGGGGGGGGGGGGGCTAGGATAGTGAGGCTCTGTGCTGATTGGCTGCTTGAATGACGTGTAGGAGGGGAGGAGAATAAGCCTCGCTCCGGCCAGAGCAGCCGGCTGCGGCGTACACAAAACGTGTCCCATGCGAGAAGCTTCTGCGACAAAATCAATTCCATGGCTTTATTTTTTTTTGTATTGGACTGTCCTAACTGGCCGCGAGTTTAACAGTTTCAGTGTGGACAGAGAGCTGATAGTCGGACGCTCTCATTCAGTTACACGCTGTAAACGGATCTTAAAGCCTGATTTACGGTTCTGCATTAAATTGACGCGTACCCTACGCCGTAGGCTCTGCGTTGGTGTAACGCGGAACCATAAATCAGCCTTTAGTCACCTCGTCTTCACAGAGGAAGATTTCTCATCATTTCTTATGTTACAAGACAGATGAATCATGTTAACTGTAAATAAATCACAACACTGAATTTTCACAAATGGCAACTTTATTGTTAAAAAAATAAAATATGAGTTGTATATAAATAACATTTATGCACTATTGCTGGCTCAAGGAAGGACCGTGCGTTTTCTGAAGGTGTCGTTGAACAGCTTCAGGTGCTTGGAAGATCTGAAACCAGACAGAAAAAATGTATTACTAATTTACCTAACGAGTCGTGGCTCCGTTAGGGAACACTGGAGCCGGGCCGGTCCGTGAGCAGCTCCGGCAGCTCCGTATGCGGCGCCGGGGCTCCGGAGCTAAGCTAAATACTTAGCCCATACAAATATAAATAACATTAAAAAAAAAAGGAACTTACCACTGACTCGTGTGCAGTTGCCGGGTCCGTGCTGTGGGAACTGATCCTTTTATGAGGGTAAATGTCGATGCAAAATCTCATTTCTACTCTCCCTCGCTTTTCAAACAGCCACCGCTTCTAAACAATGGCTGAAGCTCCAGCCGGCGGAGAGAGCTTGTTGTGGGCGTGGTTTCAGCAGCGGAGGCTGAACCTATGGAAATCTGCTCCTGTCGTGACTCACGACGGGAGCAGATTCTAATCGGCTCAAAAAAAATCACGTGACACTGGGGGATTCTGTCGGGCGGGGGTCACAGACCTTGCAGAAATTCATGGGATTCCGTCTCTCCTCTGCTGGCAGGGTGAGGGGAGACCACTTTATATATGTTAAAACAAGAAAAAACGTGTTTTTCATAATATGTCCCCTTTAACCCATTTTAGAACCTTTGGGATGTGGTAGAGAAGAGTCCACACAGCACACAGTCTCCCATTCTCTACCTCTCTTCTCAACCTGTTTACATGGGGCTGACTGGGGATGCTGGAGGGATGAAATAACATTGTTGAACCGTCGAAATGTCTCCGAGTTCAAATCATCTCTTCTCATTCTTTTCCACCACTGCTGCCAGCAGAGATGCAGCAACTACCTCATCATCACCATCAACACTGATCTCATTGTTCCAGTTTGTTTCTATTATTTGCCTCCCCCTTCAATTCCTCAGTGAACGGCAAACAAAGAAAATGGGACACTAACAGCACAAGGTGGTATAAAGTCTTTATTTGGTAAGTCAGTAAAGCCCAGACTCCACCCTGCCCCCTCACAAATAAAAACCCATCTATTTACAGTTGTCAATTATCTATATTGTGTGCTTATTATTATTATTATTATTCTGATAAATTAATTGCGTTTTTGGAGGCCTTAACATACCTAAGCTCACCAAATTCTGCAAACATTTGTTTGCACAGGTGTTGCGTAAAATTCTGTATTTTTTGAGCGACGGGCATGGGTGTACAAAAATGGACTTCTTAGCGCCACCTACTTCATGTTTTTGGATGAACCCCACAATATGCTTTGACCTACAGCAATGACATTGATGTGTCTATTGTATCAGACTAAGACCTACAAAAAAGTCTCTTGGACCCAACAGAACATGCGTTAGGGTGAACAATTATTGAAGTTCACTCTTGAGATTCTCCATGAGCCTTTTTATGTAGCTGTAATAATGACCTTGGTACTAACTGCTATCAAAACGTAATTCTGTTTTAAATGTTGCAGTGGTTGTTATATTGTTAAACCTCACATCAGCCCAAACATAAAACTACAAGTTGATATTCCAACCATTGATATACAGTAGTTCATATTTGGGGCTATATCAGGGTCATCTCAGCTCATCGTACAAGGGAATCTTTAGTAGAAATACAAGTTGTTGGTTTAAGGTTGAATTATATTTGAAATATGATTATGTTATTAATATGGAATGAAATGCAACGATTAATCAATGATAATTTACAATTGAATTAATCGCCAAATATTTCGATAATGGACTGATTGTTTGGAGCCTATTATTAGATAAATATTGACTGTTACAATCAATACTTTTAGATAACTCAGCCATACATTATTATTTAATCCTGCCAAAATTTGGTCCATATGTTTTGCAATCCAACTTTGAACACACCAGCAGTGTAATATCACGTTTGGCATTGTCATAGAGACTTTGGATTTTCAGTGTGTGATCAGAGTTGCTAATTACATCAGTTGATCTGTTTAAAGGAGCTTGAGGCTCCTTTTAAGAAATGAGACTCTCTAGCGCCACCCTTCACCACGACGGCCGTCGGGGGTACTGCAGCCAACAGCAAAGCCGGCACGGGAGAACGGGGAGAACGCGCATGCAGCGTCATGTGACGTCACATCCGCAGCCCAGCGCGGGAAATTCGGGACCGAATTGCAGCACATTTTGCAGCACACAGCCTGTTCAAGGCAAAGGAGAGATACACTAGAGGGCTCATTCTTTTGGGTTTGGAACG
The DNA here is from genome assembly GCF_033807715.1 of Cololabis saira. Lineage (NCBI taxonomy): Eukaryota > Metazoa > Chordata > Actinopteri > Beloniformes > Belonidae > Cololabis > Cololabis saira. Next base: position 31,949,180 of record NC_084601.1, on the reverse strand, counting down.
CTTCATCTGACATTATTACTAGAAAACTTAAAATGTATACAGATTTTTTTCATAAATCTTGCCACAATCCGGCCTCAAGCTCCTTTAATGGTCAATTAACCCATAACAACATGGTAGACAGCCGTTATAGGGATACTGAAAAAAGGTTTAAAATGATTACAAAAATGGAATATAGTTGGTCAAAGTTACTAGTTTATCGAGAACATGTGAAGAAAAATTAGGAAATATAAAAAGTATTTTAATGTTGTGTCGTTTAACCACTTTGTGCATTCACTGAAGTTATTCGAGCAGCATGAGAGACATGACAGAATTAAGTACAGCGAATGAAAGAAACTGGTGGAAATCCATGTCAAGAGACTTGTCATCGCACTCATGTGTGTTTAAATGTTCTGTCATTTGTACCAGAACCTCCGAATTTTGTTATTTTCTATGTCAATGATAGATGTGATTGGCCAACGCTGCTTGCAGCTTTAATTTATATTGATTCTCCCCAGGTATCTTGGATATGGGAGCCTCTGGATGGCGAAAGGGACAACATTGCTGTATTCCACCCAGTCTATGGACAAAGTTTCCCCAACGTGGCCTTTAAGGATCGAGTCGTCTTCCTCCAGAACCATTTGGAGACCCCCTCCATCAGGATTTCCAACCTGGAAATGTCTGATGCTGGCCGCTATACCTGCGAATATGCCACCTACCCCTCTGGAAATGAACAAGCGACGACCACCCTCATCATGCTCGGTGAGAAATCACAAAGATTTGTACCTTTTAAGATACTGCCAGATGCTTTTCAGCTCCAACCACAAACGGTTTTAGCACTAAATCTTAACTACATTTCTTTACAGATATCTCTTTAGAAATACATTTGTTAGACAGACGTTTCCGTCGGACCTAAAATCTAAAAAAAAAAAAAAATGACTTAAGGCAGCAGATTTTGTGCAATGCATTAGGCAATGTTGAATTTGTAATCAGTCTTATCACATAAAACAGGTTTGGTTACAATAACCAGGTCAAATCTCTGGACACCCTTCTATTTAAGCCTTTGAGCATTAGTGGTATAGTCACAAGTGCGAGGTAACCGTTATGTCATCAGAGACTACGTTTACATGCAGTCAAAATTCGGGTTATTGCTAATATTCCGGTTACTGAGACATTCGGAATATTCCGTTTATATGGTAATTAATCATTCGGGATATCTCGATCAAACCAGCGGCGCACAGAGAACATCATGACGCAATTCCCGTCATTTCCGCTTCTTCTTCCTGTATCCAAATTCAAAACAAATGCTGCTTCGCGCAACTTTTCGCTCACCTTCTTGTAAATCTCGCTATCCCGGTACTTTCTACCGTCTACAAATGCCAAAATGTTCATATCCTTCATTACATTTATGAAGTGATTAATCTCCTCCTCACTCCAAAAGTGTGGCGTGGTCTTGTGTTTCTCCGTGTTTATAAGAACTCCCTGGACTCAAAAGACCAGGATTCCTTGCGAACAGAGCATGCGCAGAAGTTCAACTTCAGTTTTATCGGGATATTTCGTTTGGCGTTTACATGACCGAATATTCGGGTTTTAAAAGGAGTAACCCAGGGGTCATATTCGGGTTTTTAATAACCTGAATATGAGCAAATTCGGGTTATTCAAAAGGGTTATTGGTGTTTACATGGTCGTGCAAATTCGGGTTATTGCCAATATTCGGGTTTTAAAAGGGTTATTGACTGCATGTAAACGCAGTCAGTGATGCTTTTAGCTCTCGGGGCTTGAGTAAAAGGTTGGTGACATTCATGAATTCCAAATTATTTTTTTCCTGCCTACTCTGGTCAACCTGCTAACTACACACTACTGTATTTTATTTTGCTAAACAAGTGATATTTGTGCACCTGAACACGTGATCAGGATCAATCTCTGCTCTGACCTAGTTGAAGTATTTAAATACTAAATGAATTCTGTTTGACTGGTGCAAGGTCCGTTTTGGCAACATTATAGGTTTCATTCACTCATTGAGGATTGCACGTTTGGAACTTTCAGTCAAATTGTGAAAAACAACTGAAATTAAACTCCTTTTTTTTATTCTCTACAACTCCTAACAAAGTGAAGCAGATTTGAGGACAGATGGAAGGATGATTACAACAAAGTCAGTGTTTTTAGATGATGGACTGTATGTCTGCTAGGATGGCAGGGGGTTGAAGTGGAAATCTTTGAAAGGACAAGAGTGTTGCAGTGTTTTGAGAAGAGCAAGTGGATTTAAAGGAGCTTGGCCTGCTGATTCAAAGAGCTCCTCGCACAATACTTTAAAAATAAAAGTGTATTAGCCTCTCAACATCATCACACATTTTTATAAAGCTTTTGACACTGTTGAACATTGTTTTCTATTAGAAGCGTTACACTTTGGTCAGAAATTATGTAATATTATTAAGATGTTTTATATTGACATCTATAGTTCTGTTTCCTTTAACCCTGAAATGACGCCGATGTTCAAATATTGCTCATTAAAAATAATCCGGAAATAGAAGGTATTGCAATCTTCGGTAAGGAATTTAAAACAAGTCAGTTTGCAGATGACACCGCCATCTTCTTGAAAAATAAATCTATGGTTGAAAAAGCTGTTAGTAATATTTCTATCTTTTCTAAACCCTCATGGCTATCCACAAATATAAAAAAAAAGAATTATTTACCATTCAGACGTGCACAAATCCCAGTGTTGCTTCAATTAAGATTTCATTTGAAGTAAAATACTTAGGAATATGGATTTTCTAAAAATATTATAATCAGAGAGGATGTTAACATACTGTAGCTAATCTTTTAACAAACACAAAAAGATCTCTAAGTCATTGGCTAACTAGAGATCTTACAATTTTTGGAAGAGTAATTTCATCAAAGGTAGAAGGCATCTCTAAATTAATTTATCCATGTCACTCATTGTATGTCTATTAAAATACTATGAAAAAGCCAATACTATTTTCTTTCAATTTTTATGAAAAAACCAAACCCATTATATTAAAAGATCACAATTAGTGAATGAATACAAGAACGGCAGCATTAAAGGGGACCTTTACCGTTTCTAACCTCATTCTCTATGAGGGATTCTGAGTGGGCGGGGAGGCTATGATAATGAGGCACTGTCCTGATTGGCTGCCTGAATGACGCGATACACCGCTATGAAAAAATGGCGGAAGCTCCGGCCGGCGGAGTTAAGCCTGAATTAGAGTTCTGCGTTAAATCTACGCAGACCCTACGCCGTAGGGTACGGCGTAGTCTACACCATAGGCTCTGCGTTGGTGTAATGCGGAACCATAAATCATCCTTTACACCATGTCATGCATGCGATGCGAGCAAGCGTCAGCGACAAAATCAATTCCATCGCTCTATTTTCTATTGGACTGTCCTAACTGGCTGGAGCGCTGCCCAGCGCGACGCGGCACGCCGTTTTGAGCTGAACATTTGTTGGACGCCCTGCTTCTATTTTTTTCCTGTCACTCGCGTTGAAAGCCGGTTGAAAGCGCTGTAGGAAACAGTCACGGATGGGGAACGGCTGATCCAGTTAGTTGAAATGAGAAGTTATCTCTATGATACGTCCTCATTTCACTACAAAAAGCTCAATAAAGTGGCAACTGGCTGGAGGGAGATGGATAAAGAACGTCCGATGTCACGCAGTGCGATGCGATAGTCGGACGCTCGCATGCAGTTACACGGTTTTATAGTTGTGGGCGTGGTTTCACGCATCGGAGGCCAACCTCTGCTTCTGTCGTGACGTCACGACGGGAGCAGAATCTGAACGGCTCGTAGAAGTCACATCACACTGGACGGCTCATCTGGGCGAGCTGTACAGACACTTCAGAATTTGGTTGCTGTCCTCCTTCTCTGAGTTGGCAGGCTGAGGGGAGACCACTTTATATATGTTAAAGCAAGAAAAAACCTGGTTTTCATAATAGGTCCCCTTTAAAGCTTTAGAATTTTATTAAATGGTTGGAACTTTTAAGATCAAATGGCTAAAAATGTATTTGTCACAGCCAGAATACATGTGGTTTCATATTTCAAGATCTTTGTTTTAAAAAAAGAGCGGGGCTCGAATTTCTTCTAAAATGTAATATTGAGGTACACAAGATTCCCATTAAGCATTTTAATTTCCACAAGCAATTTCTGTAATATTGGAAAATTATATTAACTCATAATTTCTCCCCGTATGGATCACTTATATGGAATAATAGAGCAATCATAGTAAATAGAAAATCAATATTGAAAATTGGTATGAGAAAGGCATTTTGTTTGTAAAGGATGTGTTGGATTCTGATGGAAGACTTATGGAATACAGGGCTTGACTGGGAAAATATATCATTTGTATTCAGAGGGAGTATCATAAGATTTGTAAAGCAGTACCTGTACCTCTTCTTAAATTAATCCAGAATACCTTGTTATATTCAAGTGTTAAACCGGTACTATCAAAATTGATGATTAATGACTAACTTAAATGATAACAAATGTAATAACAAAGTGGCTAATGCTGCGTTGAAATCGATAGTATTTGATGATTAAAACAGAATATTTAAATTACGAGGAATTGAGAAAGTAACAATGTCTATGCTGGAAAAATGTCACTCTAAATATATTAAATGGCCTATTTCACTAAAGATTAAAGAGACTGACTTTAAAATACTGTATAAACTCTACCCGGTTGCAGAATTCCTTAAAAAAACGATTTAAGTGAGAAGTTGATATGTGTACCTTCTGTAATGCAGCAGATGAAACATTACAACACATGTTTTTCTCATGCCCTGTGTCCAGAAACGTCTACTGTAGTTAGAATTTAGAAACTGGTTATTACTTAAAGTAGATTATATACCAGTCTTTGACATTTCTCATATTTTTTTATATAGATAATTTGAAGTCTAATATATCTGATTTGATAAATATAATTGTTCTCATGGGTAAATAGCATATCCATTGTAGTAAGTGGAGAAATAGTAAACCCTCTTTTGATTGGTTTTTAAAACATTTGAAATAGCTTTTTTGATTAACGCCTAAAGCCTAAGTTTTGGTTGCCTGATTTTGGAGACTTTGTGGTTTTGTTATATTTGCACCTTGTAAGGACCCCAGTTTCTTTTGTTTTTTATGTATACACTAAATGCGTTGCTGTAATTGATGAATATGATCCTCAAGGCATATATATATATATATATATATATATATATATATATATATATATATATATATATATATAATATGTATATATTCATATGTATGTATGAGATATCCTTTATGCCTTATTCTTTCCAAAGATTAGGTATAAATGAGGATTAAGTAATAATATTGCCCCAGATTTTAGAGGCTTTAACCTTTACGTGTAAAAATGTTCCACTCTGTAATTGACTCTCACGGAGAAAAGTGTGGGCTTTTATTGTGAAAAGTGGGCAGACACGACTGATCCAAAGTGGTTCAGAATGAACACATTAAATGACGCCATAGTAAGATAATAACATGTCACACTGACAAATGCGCAGTCCAGTCGAAAAAGGCACAATTATTTGTTTGAACTGATTAGATGACAGTGGTAAAAGTATAGAATTTCCATCTTTAGCAAGCTTATCATAATGACAGCCATGCAACCACCCCATCCCCCACCCCCACAATCACATTACACTTTATTGAAACCAAAAGTGCTGGCAGCCAATCATATTACATCTTATTTAATCTAGAGCCACCAGCACCCCAATCATATCACAACTTATGTAACATCTTATACATTATCCTGTCAGCCAGTCTTATTAAAACTTATTGGAGTGTGAATAAAGAATCGCTCACATGGCTGTGAAAGATAACATCCTCCTGGATGGCGACTATAAGAAATAAATGGTGAGCAATTATATTGAATCTTAATGGATTCAGTGAAGCCAGCAGGAAACAAATGCATTTGCAGGTGAGTGTTGGTTGAATGGAAAACAACTTGTCCTCACTATCGTAAATGTGACGAGAGTGATTATAAAAGAGGGGGTCAAAGAAAGGGAACTTGAGTGGACAATGGAGTGAGATTGGAGTGCAGCTTCTGAAAACATTTGCCTGAGCCATGAACGATAAGTGGAAGAGTCGACCCTAACAGGTGTAATTAGTCACTTGCTTTCTGCTTAAATACCAGTAAATCTTAATATTAAAGATGTAAAAAAAATAACAATAATTAGAGAAATATATTGTGATTAACACAGACCATCAAATCCCATTCTTCTGTCAAAGAAAAATGCTTTCACTCAAAAATAATACTGTTAAACTATAATAAAACAAACTTAGGTCTCTTTTTAGATGGTGAGGAATGTAAAGGAGTAAAACGTTTTTATTTGGGACGTGAATTGAAGCAGACTTTAGGGAGAACAGAATATTTGTTTGCACTAAAGTGTCAATAGTATTAACATAGAAGCAATGGAGATACATCCACATAAATTGTTTTTAGCTACTGACGAGACAGTAGCTAAGTACTAGAACGGTACTTATATATTTATGGTAATATAGACACTACTAGGTCAGAAGAAGAGGCTATGAATTCTCCTCCTTTTGAATCTATTTACTGTACATTTACTGTACAAATGACATTGTTAATCAACTTGTACAGACTTATAACATGAAGGAAGCAATCGTTCGGGAGTCCGAGATGACAGGAAGTAGAGACCAACCAAGACAGAGGGATTAGTCCAGGGATAACAATGCTTCTTGCAATAATAAAGACATGAACACAAAAAACTAAAGAGAAAAGTGTGAATATGAAGGTTCTGCCTCCCATTCTCCATCCATCCATTATATATATAATCACTTGTTCTATACTCAGGGTCACAGGGATCTGCTGGAGCCCATTCCAGCTATCTTTGTATTTGTTTTTATTTATTTATTTGACAGGAACAATGCAGTCAAACATAGATACAAGCTTGCAACTGATGTGATGCATGTAGAGTTTATAGCTAGTGCTAATTCTCAACTCCAGTCTCCAGTTGGGCTCTTCCACACCATTGCAGTACAATATAAAATCCATACTGTATATATCAATTAAAAAGACCATACAATTCAATAATGCAATATTGCATTTACATGATCTAAAAACCTTCCCTCACCCACTCTCCCACACAAATATACACACTATTTACGGATGAGTACAGTTTAGATTTTGTTTTTAACCAGGTTTTAGTTTTGGTGATGAACATGTTAAAGTCTGAGATGGATTTAATTTCTGATGGCAGTGAGTTCCAGAGTTTACAGCTCTTATAGGAGAAGGCTGATTGTCCAAAAGTTGTCCTGCAGAATGGGATTTTGCAATTGTGGTTTGAGAAAGTTCTGGTTACTCTGTGGGTAAAAAGGGCAAAGGGCAGAGCCCTCAGCAAGTGGCCAGTCCATCACAACCACACACACGCTCACTAATATGTACAATAAGTGCTATGAGGTGACTGTGCTGACCTCTCAGCCATGGTGCTGCCCTCGTTTTTGGAGTTTTGAAGAGCCAGGGCCTAAACCTGCAGTCTGGGAATTAACTCCTCCTCTAAAACTGGGGAAATATGAGTTCCTGTGAAAATCCTAATCAGAAACCTCAGCCTCAGCGTTTTGGATCAGCTGGAGGCTGTTGAGAGTAATTTTAGGACATCCTGTTAACATGGAATTACAATGGTCCAATGTTGAAAAACCAATTGCACGACTACTATTTCTGCAAGACCCTGAAATATGATTTTCTCTCATTTTTACAATGTTGCAAAGTCTTTGATTCTTCGTGAAGAAACCACTTTTTTGGTTTCCTGTGGTGTCATGAACTTAATAAATGTGAATAACTAATGTTACTTCAAGCCTTGATGCATTTTGCTCCAGTTTTATGTTTTTAAATCACACATTTTCCAACTGTGAAAAGGTGATTTTGTGGAAGGGAAATGACTGATTGTAACCTGTTAGTCATCTGTCTATTAGTGACTCCAGGCAGGCTAAACTGCTCTTTTACCTCAGCATCGTCTGCTTAGACATGCTCTTGTTAAGTATCTTCATCCCAGAAGACCCAGGTCAGGCTCTATGTGGCCAACAGGAGTATGAATATGACTCTGCCGGAAAGCCCCCAGGTAGAGAAATGTATTACAGTGAGAAACTGAGTCTTGTGCTAAAGGAAAAAAAAAAAAAGTTATATGGGAAAAAAAAAAAACCTCTTCAGTAATGTGGAATTAAAGAATCCATCCCCTTGGCCAATCACAACACACCTCTGTCTATCTTTCGGTGCTTTTTATTTTCTTTTGTTTTTTTTAATCTAAGAACACGATGACCCAGAGCCAGTCACCACACACTGAAATTGTGTTCGCCAGCAGACGAAGCAAAACCGCCACAGCAATATTGCTGGGTACCAACAACCTGAGAGTCAAAACAATCACATCCAGCCTTTTTTCTCTAAGTTGGTAGCTGACATTGAATGTTATGAAATTCAAAAATCCAGTTGAGGGTTCATTTGCCCTCCTGTTGAGGCAGTGAATCAGCCGAAAAGTTGTTAAATGTAGCAGCTCAAAACACCTTCAACTGTGATTCCTTTAAGGCAGCCTTAGTGCATGTGTGAGCAGAGTTAATACATTTGATGGTAATGTTATTTTTCTTTTTTAACTTTTAGTTTTTGCATTACAGTAATAACTATGAAAAGTGTTTGTTCTAATGAGTCATTGCCTCTCTTGGCTGCTGCCCTGAGGTTACTTGAATTAAAGCATGAATAAGCTTGAATTTATGCCCGGCCATCAGTGGCCAGTAATAAGACGTCAAAGCATCGCAGAAGGACCAAGTGCTGCAGAAAAGACTTCTGAGCTGAATATTCATAATCTCATGCTGTAGGCCAAAAAAGACCCAGTAAACCAAAGGCAATAAGACTGTAAAAGTTGTTCGCTTTTTATCCTCTTACTTATGGGAGTGTTTTTATCAATCTAGCCAGGTCCACATGTTGTCAGCACGTACACTGGTATTTACTCTTTTTTTTCTTCTCTTTTGGTTACATGGTCAGTTTAAACAAAACCTTGTCAGTGTAGCAAATGTCAGCTGCCTTATGTGGTTAGGGCCTGAGATTTGAAACAGCCATTTTTTTTACTCCTGCGAAAGGCTAAAGGAAAGAGCCCCTTCAGTCAGTTTTCCTTTTCGATTAACCAGCAGGCAAGCAAACCTGTTGCCGTCATGTGTCAGTGAGCAGCCTTTTTCCCACATGAATCTGACCAGGTTGGCCCTAAATTTGCTCCCACCACTTTCAACAAGTCTGAACTGCATGCACAAGCAAGTGTGTGTTAATCTTGCACTTTATCTTCTTCCCAGAACATCCTCACAAGCTATATTGTTAAGTTCTGGTATGTAGTAGTTAGGAGGAACTAAGTTTAAGTTTTTATGGTTCTTGTGCAACTAACTAGTGCAAGTAAGAGCCATTGTCTGCTGTGTTATTTTAGTGGGAACCATTTAAATCTTCAAGGATGGGAAGGATGGACAGCAAGTTTATTTATTTATTTATTTATTTATTTATTACGGATCCCCATTAGTCCTCAGTCACTGCAGTGAAGACTATTCTTCCTGGGGTCCAACATTGCACACTTAAAACAAAAAAAATACAATCCTTACAATTAAAACATAACTAAATCTAAACAAAAATGATCTGAGATGTGATGGAACTCAACCCTTAAATTGTTGAAACCAGCCAGAACCAAACAACAAAAAATATTCCATTTTACACTCTGAATTTCAGAATAAACCAAGAATTTCAGAATGAACCAACTAACTAAAACGTACTTCCTTGCTAAGTACTGCTTTTCTTAATTTATTTTTGAATCTAGCTTTATTTTTTATCATGGTTAAATGTGGTGGAAACTTATTCCAATATGTTACTGCTCTATACATTGTAGCCCTCTTTAGTGCATTGGTTCTTGGTAGAGGAAGAGGAAAGTGAACACCAGAAGCAGATCTGGTTGCATAGCCATGTTGAATATTGCTGGGTTTTAGATGTGATGACAAATTGATAGGTTTACCAATATTCCAGATGTTGAAACAAAATGTTACCAGGCTACACGCCAGCCTTTGGTTAACTTTTATCCAGGACAATGCGGCATGCATCCACTCAACACTACTCCTAGCAGAGCAGCGGAGAGCGAGGCGTGCCGCCCTGTTCTGTGTGAGCTGTAGTTTGTCTAAATCTTGCCTTGTGGCACTGGACCATTTTGTTGGGCAGTAATCAAGACTGGACAGAAAGTTAGAGTGGTGAAGGATGAATATGGAAATGTGTTGAAAGGAGCCAGAAGATGGAAGAGTAATTTGAAGAGTGAGAAGTGGCACTAGAGTTTTTGACTCTGTTGTTCAACACAATCTTAGAGAGTGAGAGGATGCCAAAGGAATGGAGGAAAAGACTGATGTTGCTGATATTTCATAACAAAGGAAATGTGCAGAGTTGTGGCAACTACAGGGGAATGAAGTTGAAGAGCCATACAGTGAAACTGTGGGGAAAAAGTCATAGAAATCAAACTAAGGACACAGCTGAGCATTTGTGAGCAGCAGTATGGCTTCATGCCCAGAAAGAACTATAGATGCAGTATTTGCTTTGATAATGTTGATGGAGAAGCACAGAGAAAGGCACAGGGAGCTTCATTGTGTCTTTGTAGATCTAGGAAATGATGATAGGGTACCAAGAAAGGAACTATGGTACTGTATGAGGACTTCTTAAGTGTTAGAGACAAATGTTAGAGTGGGGCAGAACATGTATGGGAGTTAGGTGTGACAGAGTAGTTCAACGTGGAGGTGGGACGGCATCAGGGATCTTTGTTTGCTATGGTGATGGACAGACTGACGGATAAATTCAGACAGGAGTCTCCATGGACCGTAATGTTTGCAGATGACATTGTGATCTGTAGTGAGACCAGGTAGCAGATGGAAGAAAATGTGGAAAGGTTGAGGTATGCACTGGAAAGAAAAGGGATGAAGGTTAGTCGCAGCAAGACAGAGTACATGTGTATGAGAATAATCCAAGTGGAACAATGAGGTTACAGGGAGAATAGATAACGAAGGTGGGGGATTTAAAGTACCTATGGTCAACAGTCCAGAGCAACGGAGTGTGGAAGAGAGGTCAAGAACAATTTGCAAGCAGGTTGGAACGAGTGGAGAAAAGTGTCAGGAGTGATGTGTGACAAGAGTATCAGAAAGGTGTACATGACGATGGTGAGAACAGCGATGTTGTATGGTTTGAAGACAGTGGCACTGAGGAAGGGATGGGAGGCAGAGCTAAACGTAACAGAAATGAAAATGTTGAGGCTCACTTCGGGAGTGACGAGGATGGATAGGATCAAGAATGAGTACATGAGAGGGATGGCACATATTAGATGTTTTGGACGATGAGATGGTTTGGACATGTCATGTACAGAGGAGGGATAGTGAGTTCATTGGAAAAAAGATGCTAAGAGGAAGAGCAAATAGCAGATTTATGGATGGAGTGAAGGAGGACATGAGTTCTGTTGAAGTGAAAGAAGAAGACGCAGATGATGAGGGTAGATGGAGATGGATGACGGGCTGTGGCGACCCCTGAAGAGCACAGCGGAAAGGAAAAAGAAAACAAATTTACGCATTACAATTCTGTTTTTTAGTATCAGTATTGTTTATTTTCATGACATGATGTGCTGCTGTTATAAAATGCTGATCTCATAATGGCTCCAATGAAGAGTCTATCATAGTCCGTATGTGGGTTCAAGGACTGTTACCAGATTTAGGCCTCTTTATAACGTGTACGTGAAGGCATCATGGAAATATGACAAAAGATGGGACACATTTGTGAGGTGCAATATTCACTCAAATGTTAGAGGTGCACGTTTAATCCGGTGCAATAGTTACTGCGGTCAGCAAACTCTGCTGCAGTTATAAGCTTGCTGCGTGTGGTGTTGTGTAAGGATGGCAATCCAACGTAACAGCTCATCAAACCTCACAGAGGACAAAAGAACACAGTAGGTGGTTGTGAACATAATTGGGTGTGTACGCTTGGTCAACGTTTGGTCACACCCTCCTACTTTGCTCAGACAATGCTACAGGCCAGTGTAATCAGCTACTGTACAGTGGCCTCATTTGGATGTAGTATCAACAAAACACACCAGGAATGGCTACACTGACTTATTAAAGCTCCAAGATCAGCACAAGCGCATTCTGCCACTCTGCTTTACTTGCCCGGAAGATCTTTCTCTCACTCTCTCTTTTTCTCTCTGTGTGGTTGCATCAGCTTTCTCCGTTCTGTTTTCCCTCTTGTTGGTTTAATTTCTTCTTTTACTCATCACTCATCCTAGTTTATCTACAGATTTCAAAGGGAAAACATCTTAAAATGGTAATACCTTTTTAATTCTAATTAAGCTTTGATTTTTAGAACAGCTTTGGGTGAAACATGAACATTACATAATGCATATAAATTAAAGATGTAACTGTTGATCAAAAACCTGGATTGAGGCCCTCTATCCTCTTTCATATTTTGCCCAGAATATCAAGCAGAAAAGTTCCCCCACTACCATTTTCACCTTCTGACACCTCTCGAACAGATTACAGGGGAGGAGGAAATTTGATTATCTC
>NC_084601.1:31896628-31931628 GCF_033807715.1 Cololabis saira | reverse complement strand
TTGTTAGATTAGATATTTACTACATGTACAGAACCATTTTGAACTGTAAATGATGTACATGTTTGTACCTAAATAGATCCTTTCCTAACAGTGTCTTTTAACACGGCAGCAACTTTGCTGATTAAAACTGGACAGAACCAAGAGAAAATAACCGCTATTTATTTATCTATCTGTTTGAAATCTGCTTCTACCTACTTCTATCTGATAAAGAAGAAGTAGCGTATTCTTTTTTGCATTTATTTTGTCTTAGTTTTTTTTATAATTCCGGTTAGCACTGCCCCTAGCGGTGGAAGAAAAATCCACAGAATAGCCGCACCTTTGTATAAGCCGCACGGTTCAAAACCTAAGAAAAAAGTAGCGGCTTATAGTCCAGAAAATACGGGTACTTCAGTTTTGTTTGTGTTAAACTGAAGAAATGGTGGTACATCCACTCATTGATTTGTTCCATTTACTCAACGCTCCTATGGGCTCATTGTCTCCTGGTGATATTAAGTCTTTTGTATACGAAAGTATTCTCAACTCAAAAGTGAAGATGTTTGTCCAACAGGTAAAGTGTGATAGAAACATGATCATTCAGGACAAAGATTCTGAAAACGGGTATAGAGTAGACTCTGGCAGGGCAGCACAGTCACAGCTATCATCAGCTGAGGATCACATATATGACCCTGGCAGTGATGGGTGACATTATTTTCACAAGTGATTATTTTAACATGGAACTGAGGGATTCAGCATTCCTGCAGTTTTCTGGAAGTTTGTTCCAGATCTGTGGGGCATAGAAGCTACATTTTGCTTCTCCATGTTTGGTTCCGGTTCTGGGTGACGCAGGGCAGACCTGAACCACAACACTGGTTATATAGAGGGGATTTGCATGACGTCACAGATGCGACCTCACAGCGGGTTTCGCCCACTGAGTGGCAGAAAGACTGAGTGGCAGAAAGACTTTCAGTTTGAGCAACTTGAAAACATCTAAAATGGGAAAGAGCTGTTGTGCCATCAACTGTACTCATAGATTTAGCAAGAAATCTGAGTTATCGTTTTACAGACTGCCGAAAAATAAGCTTAAGAGAGACAAATGGATCGCTGCAATTCACAGAAACAACTGGATTCCAGGCACCGAAACGTGGATTTGCGGTTCCCAATTTGTATCAGGTAATGTTGGATTTTTGGGTAGCTAACGTTAAATAGTCAAATCATAAAGTTTGGTGACCTCATCACTTTAATTTCTACAACAAATCCTGCCTTGAAGTAGGACAAAGCGTCAAGACTTTTTCTTCCCTCCTAAAGGGAAGGCTTTCTTGCCACTGTTTGGCTTAAGGTTTTTCTCCCACTATAGGGAGTTTTTACCTGCCATTGTTTATGTTATGTTTATGTAATAATTGCCCGGGGGTCATGTTCTGGGTCTCTGGAAAGATCCTAAAGACAACATCCGTTGTATTAGATGCTTTATAAATAAAACTGAATCGAATTGAATTGAACACCTGAGAGGTGTGGGTGGTTGCTATGGCAACAGGTCCCTGATGTACTTTGGTCCTAAACCATTCAGTGATCTGTAAACTAACAGAAGTATTTTAAAGTCTATTCTCTGGGGTGCAGGGAGCCGATGTAACGACCTCAGAACTGGAATGATTTGGTCCACTTCCTTAGTTCTGGTTAGAACCCGGGCAGCAGCGTTTGGATCAGCTGTAGCCGTCTGATTGACTTTTCAGGCCGACCTGTGGAGACACTGTTGGAGTAATCAATGCGATAAACGCATGGATGAGTTTTTCAAGGTCCTGCTGAGACTTTACTCCTTTGATCCTTGAGATGTTCTTCAGGTGATAGAAGGACGACTTTTTAATTGTTTTAATGTCTCTGAAAGTTCACCTCTGAGACCATGACTACACAACATATTTCAGGCCTTATCAGTGGTTTGTAGCTGTAATAGCTGAAGCTGTGTGCTGACTCGTCAACGCTTTGTTTGTGTTAAACTGAAGAAAATGATGGTACATCCACTCTTTGATCTTTTTCCATCTACTCAACGCTCCTATTAGGTTGTTTAGCGTGACGTCATTTCTAGGCTGACGTCACGTCCGGGTCCGACCCGGCTTACAGGCATAGCAGGCACCGTTGTAAACAACATGTTTGAACCCGTGAATCTCTTTACTATAACCTCCTTTTTCAGAAAGGAATCATCGAGGGTTAAAAAGGGTCTTAACGCTTTCAACTCGAATAGAGTTATTACATTTAATACAGAGTTAATACAGTTCCATTGCTTTATTTTTTATTGCACTGTCCATACTGGTTGCGAGCGGCGCAGCGCGACGCAGCGCCGTTTTGAGCTGAACATTTGTCGGGCGCCCTGTTTCTATTTTCTTCCTGTCGCTGGCGTTGAAAGCCGGTTGAAAGCACTGTAGGAAACAGTCATTTCAATACAAGAACCTCAATAAAGTGGCAGCTGCTGGAGGGAGATCGCCAGTGAGCTGGAAGGTTCTGATAAGATAATAAGATATAATAATAAGAATCTTATTAGGGCTTAATTTGTGTCAGATTCTGCTGGAACAAGATCCGGCACCTCTTTTTATCCATATTCCCGTGTTTTATTTCTCATTGAAGTTCATAGATCGCCTGTTTGTCTATTTCGGATGCATTTAATCAGAAAAAAAGAGAAGAGGGCCTTTTTCTCTGCGCTCCCTGCGCTGCGCGTCCCCGTCACCGTCACCAGCGGTTTTCCAAATCCAACTCAGCCTGGATCATTTCTCGTGTCCTCTGCTTTTTCCCCACATCCCAGTAATGATCTGACATGCTGACATGTTTGCTGCATTTAACACCACACGCCCCTCACTCACGCTGTTCGCTGTTTGATTGCGTCACCACACGTCGTTATTAATTGTTGGTTTTTTTCCCCACTTACAGGACCTTTTCTCTCCCTCCCGATGTTCCGGGACCTATATAATAATAAGATAGTATTTCTTTCTGCCACTTTATTGAGGTTTTTGTGGTGAAATGAGGAGGAATCATAGAGATAATACTCATTTCAACTAACTGGATCAGCCGTTCCTCATCATGACTGTTTCCTACAGCGCTTTCAACGCGAGTGACAGGAAGAAAATAGAAGAACATTTAAATATCACAATATCAAGCTTGTCAGCCTTTTAAAAAGCGAGTTTCAGCTGTCAATCAAAAGAACGTGGGGGCCGATAACGCGTTCAGTGTTTCAGGACAGAGCGCGTCCGATGCCACGCAGAGCGACGCTCGCGTGCAGTTATGACAAGGTGTAAGTGTTAAGTAGCCTAATGTAAGTTAAGTAAGTTAAGTTAAGTTAATGTAATGTAAGTTATTAAGGTAAGTGGCAGGAAAGCACTGCTTTAGTCTCAGATCTGTTGAAACAGAGAGGTACACAGCACTGTCACAACATCTGTCTGGCCCCGGAAATGACTGACGAGGACGCGCGTGACGTAGGCACTAAACAACCTAATGGGCTCATTGTCTCCTGGTGACATTAAGTCTTTTGTATATAAAACTATTCTCAACTCAAATGTGAAGATGTTTGCCCAACAGGTAAAGTTTGATAGAAACATGATCATTCAGGACAATGATTCTGAAAACGCCAGTAAATCTCCATCTAGCAGCGTGATAACTGTTATTCAGGAATCTGCCACCTCAGGTTATAGCTGCTGTTAGTTACTGAATATTGGGGGTACTTAGTGTTGCCCACATGATTTATCTATTTATTTGTTTATTTGCTTGTTTAGTTTTTCCTCTTTTTTGCTTCAAATTTAATTTGAAGATTTATTTTCCAAATGCCAAGACCCACTATTATCACATTTTTGTATTTATTCATTTATTTTTCTTTTTACACCAAAAATATAAGGGGCATGGCCTTTTGCACATAACTCTAATAACATTGCTGATTTAGTTGCTGAATTATTTATTCAAATTGCAAATTGCTGTTTGCAAAAATTACAAATACATTTTGTATTTATTTTGGTGCAAAGTTTCAGTCCCAACAATGTATTAACGGATGTGTTTTCATAAAAATATCAGATTAAATATATTGTGTCCGATTCACTCAGCCTAATCAGTTGTAGGATATTTTATATTCTTGTTGGTTGTGCAACAGGGCTGGGGATGGATTCAAATGTCAAGAATCGATTCTATTCAGATTCTTAAAGGGGACCTATTATGAAAAACACGTTTTTTCTTGCTTTAACATATATAAAGTGGTCTCCCCTCAGCCTGCCAACTCAGAGAAGTGTGATGTGGATCTACGAGCCGTTCAGATTCTGCTCCTGTCGTTACGTAACGACGGGCGCGATTTACATAGGTTGTCCTCCGATGCGTGAAACCACGCCCACAACTAAGTCCGCCGGCCGGAGCTTCCGCCATTTTTTCGTAGCGGTGTATCGCGTCATTCAGGCAGCCAATCAGCACAGAGCCTCATTATCATAGCCCCGCCCACTCCGAATCCCGCATAGATAATGAGGTTAGAGAATGGGAAGATAAAGACATGGTTTAGAGGCTGAATTTCTAATTTATTTAGCAAAAGCAATCAAAAGCTTGTTTTTAAGACATTGAAGGCCTGTTTAAAATAGGTATTACATGCCATAATAGGTCCCCTTTAAAATTCAGAATTGATTATCAAGATTTGATTTGATCTGATTCGATTCCTTTATCCATTTGGGTTAGTATTATTAAAACTGTGTTTTGAGCTGTTGCATGAATTATATGACGCTGTAGTTATGCAACATATTAATACTAGTATTATACTGAGATTCAACAGCAAGTTTTGGCAGCTAATGACGGCTGTAAGGACCAATCACCTCCCAGGTCCAGGGAAGCAAACGTATGAAATCGGTTTTATTTTTTACCACATTCCATTTTAATTTTTTTCATTTTTGGTCTATTTCGGTTTTTAATCTTTGAGAATTTGGTTTTTAGCATTTTATGCAAATGTGACCACAAGACATTATATAAAGTAATGAAATATAGACAATGTATACAATTATAACTGAAAACTTTAACGTTTTCATACCTTTAAACATATTTAAAGGCAAAAACATGGCGCCAGTTATTCTCATGTCCAACAAAACATTCCTTTTTTGGGGCATAAAAAAAAAAATAAAAAAAGTTGTAATGTAATGATGAAAAACAAAAAATCGATCTTAGACATACAAATCAATTTTTAGGAATTAATATGAGAATCGATTTAGAATCAGAAAATCTATTTTTTCAACACAGGCCTATTGTACAACCATCAATACATTCATTAATTTCCCTCCAACTAGAAGCAGCAGCTTCAGAAATCTACTGTAGCGTCATCACCACTGCTCTCAGCCTCAGCTCTAAGAGCTTTTTGTAGTCTGAAGCACAGACACAGCTTCTCACCGGGATGTTGCACTTGTCTTTTTTAGCCATAAATTCACAAGCATCCACGAAAAAAGCTTCTGACTGATTAGAGGACAGTTTCAACCTCATAAATTACTGGGATGTTCCAGTTAGATGCAAGTCACTGACCCACCCATCCCTCCTTCTCCGCTGTCAGTTGTTACATCCAGCTGTCCCCCGTTCAAGCTTTCTTACCACTGCTCCGCCATACCACTTTCTTCCATTTAATTCATGCATTAATGTCCTCAGAAAGTTAATGACGGATGAAAAAGCCTGCAGGGGATGTGTCTTTAATTACTCTGAAACCAGCAAAGGAAGCAAAGGATATGGACGGATTGAAAAAGACCCAGTTGTCTTCAACCTCAAACGCAAATCACAACTGTTAGACCTTTGCTTTGTCAGTGTGGCAGCCCCAGTGACACTAATGGAGGGGCATCACTTGGCGTTTTCTAATCTTGAATGAATTAATAAGGACCTGACATAAACACATGATCCTCACTGATCCTCGCTTAACCTCTCTAATAACGAATATACAGTATGTTACTTAGCAAATGGCTTGTCATAGTCACATTGCTGCACTCCTTCCATTACAGCATGCCCTCATTTAGTTTTGTTTTGTAGACCATTTCTGATTCTCCACGCATCCTCAAGGTTCTGTGTCCACTGTTTTTCCTTATATGTTAATTTTTGGTTTGTAGCTGTAATAGCTGAAGCTGTGTGCTGACTCGTCAACGCTTTGTTTGTGTTAAACTGAAGAAAATGATGGTACATCCACTCTTTGATCTTTTTCCATCTACTCAACACTCCTATGGGCTCATTGTCTCCTGGTGACATTAAGGGCCTGATTTACTAAAGGTTTGCGTGCGTAAAAACCTGTGCAAACTTGACAGCACCCGCAAACCAAAGTGCCAGCTGATCTACTAACAGCGTGCAAAGAGGATTGCGTCTCTGAAATGCGCAAAATTGCACACGCAATCCATTTAGTACTTTTGCCCTGATGAATAATCAATATGGGGCGTACCCGGCAGAAATCCTAAATACTGGGAGGGGAAGATGCAAATTGGTCCATTTACCACGCGCAATGAGATTTACCAAGCCTGAAAGTAATTGCGCGTATTGTGATTGCGTCTGTATTTAATACGTTCGAAAGGAAGGTGCTAATCTGCTGCTGCTGTTATTGTGGCAAGGAGGCGACATCCAAAATCAAAGAATACGCAGAGAGAGAGTCTTTATTCTGCTGCATGCTATTTTAAAAATGGTTGCACAAGTTTTATTAAAGGCCACTTTTTCTTTAGTTCGCCTTATATCTTGCCACCTTCTCTTATTGTGCCCCCCTCCACTCGCCCACAAGCAGGCCAAGCCTTTGTGCCAAAACTTTGTATTTTATTGATTACTTATCTTATTGAACATGAAATCATCCTTCGTAAATTACATTTAATTAAAACCCGTGCTTATTAATCACAAAACACAGGTTAAACATCATGACCAAATCCGCTCCGACCCGCTGTGTCAGGATCAGCGCAGAGACTGCAGCTTCGCCTGAATTATGCTTCTGCGTTAAATCGACGGCCATATGATGGTCCCGTCTGTCACACATTTACTGTCAGTGTTTGCTATATAATATATAATATTTGCAATATACTGTGGACATCTGAATAAAAACTTAACTCATAAATAGATGAATCAAAGCGCTCTCCAGCTCTGTGTCTGATTGTCTTTTTCTCCTCAGATCATGCCGAGCACCGCGGGGTCACGCAAACCCGACCAATTAAATATTAAAATCAAATTCAGTCCTGTGGCCCGTTTTTCTATTTCGTATTTTTGATCTGTGCCTAAAATTGAAATATGAAAAACCAGACGTTTTTCCGTTTTTTGTCTTACCAACTGCATTTATTCTATCGCAGGTTTTCTCCGATATTGCGTTTCTTTTGGTAATGTTTACATTTATTTGCTGTAGTTCATTAATGTGTTTATTTGCCTCTTCCACTAATATCTCTAACTCCAACTCGTCAAATTTCATTTTGCGCTTGTGACTTGTGACTGTGCATTCCATCCAGACTCTCCATGGCGCAGATCTGCGCTCGCAAACCTTAAGACACGCAACACCTCATTTAAATACTGCTGTTTGCACCTGTTATCAATTGCGCACGCAATCTTAGTTGATCACCCGCAAACCACACGCAAACAGCACGCGCAAACTTTTTCAGTGGACACGCAATTTAGTACTCTTTATTTAGGATCTTAGTAAATCGGGCCCTATGTCAACAGATAAAGCAGATGCCTGTCTCAACTCCCAATGTGCGATTAAAAGCGAAAACAGTTATTAAGAAGTGACTTGCAAAAAATTACTAGAGAGAATTGTCATCTTTTGGTTTTTTCAGGACTAAAATGTTCAGACATCATCAATACTGTTTCATTAAAACCATTAAATCCCCTGTCAGTTTGCAATAGATTAAAATATTACAAAGGTTCTGCTTGGCTTCTAAAAGATTTCAGGATGCTGATACTGTGTAACCTGCTTGCTGTTTATTTGCAAATATGGAACAGATTATCTCCATTCAGCCCAGTTTTATAAGATCCAGTTCATAGACCCAGATGCACATTTGCACAATAAGAATAATGACAGACACACACAGCTGTTGGTAGAAATAACAATGAATGTACATTTGTGAAGTTATTGCCAGCCTGACTGATACAGTCACGTACAAATGGAAATACTGCCCATCTAGCTATGAGATTATCATTATGGATCTGACGGAGGTGGATCTAGTATGGATAAGTGTGCTGTATTTGAAATTACAGTCTTGCTCACCATTATTGGCATCCCTTCATGTTTAGCATAACTGAGTCAATATCTTCAGAAATAAATGGAAAACATACCAAATTTATATCAGTAGGATCTTTTAACTTAAGGTCCAAAGTAATACAATTGTTATGTCAACATAGATATTGTAATTCCAAAGGAAAAAACTGAAAACCAGCATGTGCATTAACATTGGCACCCCTCCTTAATATTTGGTTGCACACACTTTGGCAGCGATGACAGCCTCCAAACATTTTGCATTATTCTTATGCTCTTGAACATTTGCAGGGTTCTTTTCTCTAATGGCAGATTTCAGCTCTTTCAATTGGATTGATATCAGGACTCATTGCTGGACATTTCTGCATTCCTGCTGGTTTTGGAGGTGTGTTTTGGGTCTTTATCTTGCCGGAGGACCCATCATCTCAACCCCAAACCCAGTTTCCTTACACGGGGCAAGACCTTTCACTCTGGAATGGCTTGATAATCTTCTGATTTCATGATGCATGTGATACAGTCAAGGCCTCCAGTACCAGATGCAGCAAAGCAGCCCCACAGCATTATGGATCCTCCACCATGCTTGACTGTTGGTATGGTGTTCTTTTCCTTAAAGCAGGGGTCTTCAACCTTTTTATCCCAGGGACCCCTTGGATGAGAGAAAAACAGAGCAGGAACCCCTGCTTGTAATTAGGGCCTGAGCGACATTTTTCTCATTTTTATTTTTGCTTTTTGCCCCCCTAAACTTGCCCCAAAAGTCACCAAATTTTGCACGCAAGCCAGGCCTGGCGAAAAATGTGATATTTAATGGTGTGCATTAATGGACATGGCCTAATGGCACACCTGTATCATGTCGCAAGTTAATGACGGCCATGAGTGCGAGGGCCCGTTCATCACTGCTTGCAACTTTAATTCTTATTTGTTCCCTTTTTTTTAATGTGTCTCAAGCATCTCGATCTCGGTCTCCGTGAAATTTCGCTTTCTGATCTGCCCTGCCATGATTTTTGAGTGTAAAACACCATTGATCAGCAGGCTCATTTATATGCAAAAACAGTCATGAAGTACTTTGCATTCACCATTCGTGGTAGAAAGTGGCCGTGTAGAGGGCGGGATATGAGGCGAATTCACCTGCACAACCTTCCAGGCGGACTGTGATTTATAAAGAGAACATTGCGTGCAGGTGTGCGTGCACACAGTTTTATAAATCAGGATGTTTTTTGTGCGCACGCCATTTTCGGCTTTTGAGCGCACGTACACTTTTACTATGAATCCTAGGCACTCTTTTATAAATGAATCCCCAGGTCTTTTATATGTTTGACGTGGTGGTCTTTCCACCATTCACACCAACCCTCCAATACTTCTGTCATCAATCCCCACCCCCCGGGAGGTTCTTGACAGTTTCATTCCTGGAAAGCTTCTTAATAACATTACGCACCCTTGAAACAGGAATAGAAAGGTCTTTGGAGATGACCTTATGCCCTTTCGTCTTGTGCTTGCAAATAGCATTTCTGGTGTCCTCAGACATCTCCTTTGTCTTTACCATTGTCATACATGAAGAGGGAATATCAGGTAGCTTTTTAAAACACCAAAATGATCATTTATTGGCTATTTCATGTCAGGTGGGTGGAGAATATTCATCACAGGTGATCCTCATTTGTAATGTGCAACAGCTGAGCCAAATTAGGTTTCCATACTGATTTGCAGCAAAGGGTGACAATACCATTGTAGTAAATTATGGAGAAAAACATAAACAATGGCAATGTGTTGGAACTATAGCAGAGATAGGCCCGGTACACACCAAGGCTTTCCCAGGCCAGTTGAGAGATATCATCTATCCAGTCTGTCCTCCGTCTGCCGTACCTGCACTCCTTTCTTCACCTTTCTTCCACCTGCTCCCTCCTCTCACCTCAGATCACAGTGCCATCTATAAACCTCACAGTCCATGGAGAGTCCTCAGCGCTCGTCTTTGGTGCAGTCCCACTCCCACTCGAAAAACCTCTGTTAAACTTGAGTTATGGTTCTGCGTCAAAAGGACGCCGTGCCTACGGCGTGTGGTACGCGTCGACGCAGACCACACGCCGTCACTGACGCCGTCACTGACGCCGTCACTGACGCCGTCACTGACGTCACCTCCCGAAAATTGTAACTACACGTCGAGGCGACGCAGACCACACGCAGACCGAGAGGGCTGTGATTGGTTCGCTTGGAAGCAACGCATTTCCGGTTTCTGGTTTGAAGCAGTCGTGAACTTTCAGCGCTCTTTTCTTCGTGTATGTGTGATTTTTTTTTTTTTTTTTTTTTTTTGCACAATAGTTGTCCTTATCTCTTTCATTCACTGTGACCGGAAAAAGTCAGATAAACCATTCAGGAAAAGAGCAAATTAGCGGTCGCGGGAGGTTGTCATAGTTGTCAAATTCTCAAAACACACACACACACAGCCACACAAACATATACATACACACACACACACACACAGCCACAAAGACATGTACACACACACGTACGAACACACATATACACACACACACACACACACACACACACACACACACACACGCGCATGATCATATACATACACGCATACACACACATAGACATACACACTGGCTTGTTCACCTGCATGCTGGCTCTGTAGTTTTTGGGGTTAGGTAGCGGTAGCGGTAGCTTAGCTCAGACTGCGATCAGATCTCAAGATTTGGGTCGATTGCTGTTCGTGTTTTGGTCGGCTCCGTGCCGGTTTCGTGTTTTGTTCGTGGTTTTTTTGTTGCAGATTTCCAGTGCTTGACGTGTGTTTCCGTGTGTTCCTGCTTCCTGGATTGGCAGTGGATGCCCCCCCCCCAAAAAAAAAAAAAATCACTGGGTTTGTATGTGTATATTTATGTATGTGTATGCATATGTATGCGTATATATATGTATATATATTAAATATAGTAATAATGCACATATATATACCTTTGGTTTCTACCGTCATGGTATCAATCATTAATGTGTGCAGACAAGGTAGAAAAAAAAAAAAAAAGATCCATCAAATTCTAAGGAGAAAGGTGAGATATTCATTTAGTCATGGGACATCAACTTTGAAGAATTTATCTTGAGATTAGATGTGTTTGTAGTCTAGCTACAACTGATCTTATGCCTTTCATGAAGCTTTGAGTAGTTAACACAGGAGGTGTTTTTGGTAAAAAACACAAATACATGGTCGCAGCTGATAATCAAGAGTGGCCAGACGCCTCTTCACATTAACATTTCAATTCTTACAGCCTTTGTTCACAAGCACTGCACATCCTCCTTTCCTCACTCTTTTCATTCTGTCTGCCTGTAGTGTGAAAATCTTGATAGTGAGAGATTGTGGCACATGTGCACATGCAGGGGATATACTTCTATTTATGAAAACAGTCATTCAAGGAAGTCGGTGCTCACAAAGATGGAGGAATAACAACACACGCACTGCGACACCTCACTGTGTATGTGTTAGTTTAGCGAAGGTGCGAAGGATCATGTCTACTGTCTGCTGTGTAGCTCAGATCAGCTTTTATAGGTCGGCACACTCGCAACACACACTTACCCTCCTCCTCCTCCTCCTCCTTCCTCTCAAAGCTCTGACCCTGTTCTCTCCTCACAGCCATCACTCTGTCTCACTCTTTATTCTTAAAGTATCTTTTTCTGTCTTTAGGGGTTTTTTTCATGAGAAACATGAAAGCAAAAAGCTACTGAGCCTTTCTCCTCCTTTTAACTTCCCACACGTCGCACCTTGGTTTGAATTAATTTTTACTTAAGACTCTCACATCAGCGACTAACTGATTTTCTCATCCTGCTGGGATTTGAATACTTTGATTTTAGGGGGAAACCTCCTCCAGGTAGCGCATTTCTCTTTTTGACAATGTCACATTTTTATTAGACCCAGCTGGCTTTACAAACGCACTCATACGCACAATGGCTCACGGGACTCTAGAGGTTCATTTTACTGTTTGGTATGATGCAACATGCTGATGCATATCAATCAAAGAGGCAGTCTGACGTCTGTCGTTTTCTTGTAAGTTCTTTTACTCTCCCTCATCACCTTCATCACAGTGCAGTGAATCCAAAACCACTTAATGTTGCAAAAAAACAAGAAAAATGTTGTTTGGACTGTGATTCAACAATTTTATACATTTTTATAATCCTCCAGCAAAAGCACAGTAAACTAGAATCCACAGTGATGAAGTCACAAACTGGTTTTTGGCAGAATGTATTCAATCCAGGAGTTAACACACTTGTGTAGCTTCAGTAAGTCTTGAAAGTCAAGCTTTGATTCCAGTTTATCTTTAATCATCACAGATAATGAGCAGTCTGATAAAAGGTACTACATACGATACAAATTAGGAATCAAGTCCCAAATAATTTCCAACTAGACCATAAATAAAAAAAAGACAAATGTTACTCAAGAGAAAAGATCCCTAAAACCTTTCCAGTCTTGTATTTTTTTGCAACTTTAGTTTTCCAAAGGCGTTGCTTCATGTCCGATTGGTTTCTCCGACCAGCTCCTTTTTCTTTATTGGTGATGGACGTGTTGGTGAATAAAAAGCATTTATTAATCAAAACTGCTTAAGAACAGCGTAAGATTTGTTCAAAACCAAGTGGCCATGAGATTAGCAGGAGATAATGGATATTATGGATAGCACTTAGGTCTGCATTCAATCACCTTGTCTTTCTATTTCACTAAAGCAAGCACAAGATGGTAATAGACTCAGCAATACTTTCCAAACCTTCCTGGGGAGATTTGCAGCTGTTTTAGTGAATTATGGGTCTATCTTGGGGCTTGATCCCAGGTGGACTTCCCCCAAAAAATAGTCCAGGGAGCTCTATTATCATTTTAACTGTTTTTCTTCCAACAAAACATCTTCCAGAATCACAGATACACACAAACCCCCACCACCACATGAACACAGCTGTTATTTGAGGCTTTCTGTCACTACTGTTAAGCGTAGCGGCACCTTTTACTTGACTTGGTAAACACCACGATACATCTTAAAGATCTCCATGTTTTGAGGTCTACAAACGCTTTGTCTTTCAGATCCCCCCTCCGTCTCCATAGAGGGCTACGACAACAACTGGTACGTTGGCCGTTCCGATGCCATGCTGCTCTGCCAGGCCAACGCCAACCCTGCACCGACTGCTGTCACCTGGACCTCGTAAGAATCTCACGCCGTCCACCTGCTCCTCTAAGAGCCTTTCACGTTACAGTATACAGTAATTACAACGTTTTACCTGCTTTAGTGATGATTTCTCAGCGACGGTTAAGTGCTGAATGAAATATATCATTAATTAATTAAATGTGTCATTAATTAATTAAAATTAGAATGAAATATGTCATTAATTAATTAAAATACAATTCATTTTAAGTAAAAATATATATTTATTATCTCAGCATTTAATTAATTAATGACACATTTAATTAATGATTTCGTGTTACGTGTGAATCATGAAATGTAAAACTGCATTTAATTAATTAATGACACATTTAATTAATGATTTCGTGTTGCTGAATCATGAAATGTAAATGTAAAACTGTCAGTTTCACTCGTCAAACTCAGTGGGCGGAGCTAACGCAAATCTAGTGGAATCCACTGCTTTGGTCTGAAACTGGAGGTGGAAGCCTTTCTAAACATGACAGCTGT
The DNA here is from genome assembly GCF_033807715.1 of Cololabis saira. Classification (NCBI taxonomy): domain Eukaryota; kingdom Metazoa; phylum Chordata; class Actinopteri; order Beloniformes; family Belonidae; genus Cololabis; species Cololabis saira. Next base: position 31,917,810 of record NC_084601.1, on the reverse strand, counting down.
GAGTTTGGAGGATTTTCGTGAACTTTGTAGAGAGTTGGTGAGCGATATCTTCGACCTTGCAGAGTATGTGGAAGCAGGATCTGCTGACCCCGAGCATGTAGCATGTAAAGCAGAGGAACTGCTCGAAGTTGTTGGAGTTATTTCTGCACTTTCCCATCTTGACTTGATGTGCAGGGGAACCAATGAGGTGTTTGGAATCCGCCCACTGAGTTTGACGAGTGAAACTGACAGTTTTACATTTACATTTCATGATTCAGCAACACGAAATCATTAATTAAATGTGTCATTAATTAATTAAATGCAGTTTTACATTTCATGATTCACACGTAACACGAAATCATTAATTAAATGTGTCATTAATTAATTAAATGCTGAGATAATAAATATATATTTTTACTTAAAATGAATTCGATTTTAATTAATTAATGACATATTTCATTCTAATTTTAATTAATTAATGACACATTTAATTAATGATTTCGTTAATCATTAATTAAATGTGTCATTAATTAATTAAATGCTGAAATAATAAATATATATTTTTACTTAAAATGAATTCGATTTTAATTAATTAATGACATATTTCATTCTAATTTTAATTAATTAATGACACATTTAATAAATTAATGATATATTTCATTCCCATTTTAATTAACTAATGATGTATTTATTTATTTAATTTTGGCACAAAAAATCCTCCATAAATACCAAGTTTGGTACAACTTAAATCATTTATATGCATTTGAATCTTTTTTCTTTATTTTTAAACGTATATGTAAGGGGGATAAGGGGTGGGGTGGGGGCGGGGGTTGTTGAGGAGTGGCATCCGCTGGAAGTCTGAAATGAGAGAAACACAGGAAAACACACAACGGGCACACAAGCCTTTGTAATCTGCAAGAGAGAAAACAAAGAAAACAGAAGTGGGAACAGGCAGACACAAACAGCAACCATTCCAGTCTCTAAAACTGAATCAAGACTAGGCTACTGCGATTAGCCCTCAGGAAAACAAGGTTTTACCTGAACTGCAACTAGAGTGGGCAAGGAGGGCACAACCACGCCAGACCAGAAGCCGACAAGGGAGAAACCCAAACTCAACTCCAACTTTATTCTAATCTCTCAATCTCACGTCTTTTTTATCTTTTTTTTATTCATTTTTTCCTAATATTCCTCTTTTTTTCTTTCCTCCATCACTGATCGCGTTTCGTCCACTACCCCAAACATCTCCTTTTCCTCCTTTCTTCCTCCGTCTCAGGGCTTCCGGCTCTTTGCCAGAAACGGTGGTGGTGGATGACAACAAGCTGATGGTGAAGAAGGTGGACGATGCCGTCAACACCACGTTCATCTGCGAGGTCAAGAACAAGCGTGGGGTCAGCAGACACCAGATCACCACCTTCGTCATCGGTGAGTCGATAAAAACAGACAAACACGCACACCGACCCTGCCCCGGACAGAGGTGGGAGTCTTTACAGATGAGTTTGTACATCTTCACCGCCGGCACCCACAAACACATTCACTCACATACTGTTGCAACATGCTGATGTTTGTCCAGACGATCCGTGCAGGCGTACATGCACATGTGCAGTTTGACCAGTGTACCATGACACAGATGCACACCCCTCCTCCACCTACACGCAGGTGCACTCATGCCTGCACAGGAGATCAGATCTCCTCCTGTAACACGTGCTGGGATCAGGGCTGACCCGAGAGCTGCAGCCAAGCTGGTCTCTCTCCATTTTCACGCTGGATATATATCATTTATCAATATGTTTTTGTACTCTCCGCCCGACTTTGAGCAGGACCAGGTGGAGAGCTTTTGATTCACCCTTTTCCCACAGCGGGGCCAAATTGTAGGACGAGGGCCAGTGTTTATAGCATCAAATCGAAACCACTTTCCTTGAAATTGAGTTTTACGCAGCTATACAACGACTGTCTCCACTGGACATGTGTTAAATGTGGATTGTAGCGTTTGAGTCGTTGAGTGAACCATCATTACAGCGTTTTGGCCTTGCTGTGGTGCCTCAGTGCTGGGATTGTTGCAGGGTTTCCAAATCCTTTCCAAGGGTTCAAGTTGGTGTGAGCCAGTTTGCCACCCCCTCTCCCCCCTTTTCCTTTGTTTGTAGCCAAAAATATTGTTACTAACTTACTAACTTCCCGATTTCTCTCTTGAAATTCAATGAAATGCAATGCAACTCGCCCTTTTCACACTGTGGTAGTTGTTGGAATGATTATATTCCTCCTTGGTTAAATCACACAGATGAAACGGAGGTGGCTCGGCATCAATGTGTTCTTACGAAAATCAAGCCAGAGTCACTAAATCATCAAGTTTGTTGCATCATTTTTGCTGTAACACAAACCTTTGCTGTCAGCTGCTGGCCACCGGCCCTGATTTTGCATGTGGACACACGGGATGTTGATAATCAATGAAGATGCAATAGTTTCACCGTGATTGGCCTGTGTGAAAAGGGCTTGTGTTAATTGTGTCTCAATGCAGTCTGGATCTTTTCAAGTTTAGCAGCTGCTGGTTCTTTACTTCTCTTCTTCCCTCTGATGGTTTTGCACACTGACTCCACACACATTGTGTCCACATGCTGGTGACTGCAGGCCAGAAAGCAGGACTTCAAAACACCCGCCTGCTTGACTGCTGAAAATCCTCTTCTTCACTTTCCTCTTATTCATGTTCTTTTTCAAAGAATTAGTCGGAATAATCGCCAGGTTGAGCTTTACAGCAAAACATGATACAAACAAAACACTTTCTGTTCAGCCAAAAGAGAGGAAGAAAGCTACATTTAGAAAAATCCGTGGGAAAAACTGAGCTGAAGGTTTGAATAGTCTCCTCTGAAACTAAAGATGCTTTGTAGCCAGGCAGTGTGCCGGGATAGTGGGAGGTTCAGAAGTGGCTAAGCTGTTACTGTTCTTGCTAGAAGCGTAATACTTTGACTCAAAGTATAAAACAAGGGTGTGCTTTCACCTTCTAACACACACACACACACACACACACACACATAACACAAGGCTTAACTCGCCAAAACCTTCGCAGACGCATGTAAAACCTCCACAAAGTCTGCACGTACTTTGAACACTTTGTGGGCTCACATTTACACTTTTTGTTGTTTTGGTTTGATCTTTTTAAGTACCTGAGATCAAGGCCGCAGAATTTGTGATTTGTTCCTGATGTTTTATGGCTAGCTTACGTTTTGCAGCATGCTGAATCTCAGCAAAAACACGGTTAGTTGTCTGAATAAGCCGACCTGCTGTAGGCCGACAGAATGTTTTATCAAATGTAAACCTGGGATTTTAACCTTTCTTCACTCCAGACTGACTTCCCACAAGTGTGAGTGGAGTTACTGGAACGCTGCCTGGATACAAACAGGCTGATGAGTTTGTTCTCGATAGTTGAAGGCAGCACTGAGACATTTATTCATGCATAAAAGCTTCTTCTCACTATTGAATCGACTGTTTTATGTCTTCATATATTGTTTTTATGTTAAATAAAAATATGCATAAATCATAAATTATTCAGTTCAACAAGTTCTAGCTTGGCCTGAGTAAGTCTTAAAGGAGACGTATGACCTTTTTGTTTTCCTAAAAATGGTGGCTCACAGCAAGAAGGTTCCTGGTTCGACTCCTGGGCTTTTCTCTGTGGACTTTGCACGTTCTCCTCGTGCTTGTGTGGGTTTACCCCAGGAACTTCCTCCCACAGTCCAAAAACATGCATGTTTATTATTGATTCCCATAGGTGTGTGTGCAAGTGTCCATGGTTGTTAATGGACTGTCCAGGTGTTACTCCTGCCTCCCGCCTGTAATGAGCTGGGATAGGACTCTGTAGAAAATGAATGTTTTCTCAAAGTTAACACAATGTCCTGAATGAAATGTCCGTGACATGGAAATTCTGCAGAGATGCCATTCTCGCTCCGTGATTTCACGGTTCCCTGCAGACCAGAACCACTCATGAAGAACAACCTCCTCATGGCAGCGAACGCTGGACTGCTATCGCTTCTCATCCTCCTTGATCTGAGAGCAGCCTCTTCCAACTGTATTTTCACTGACGGACTGTGACTCCACTGGCATTTCAAACACACCCTTTCTCCAACTTAGATCATACTGTAGCTCTTCAGTCAAACTCAGCTCATTCAAGTCTGGTCCTTCAAATACTTTTTCCCATTACCGTATTTTCTGGACTATAAGCCGCTACTTTTTTCATAGGTTTTGAACCATGCGGCTTATACAAAGGTGCAGCTATTCTGTGGATTTTTCTTCCACCGCTAGGGGGAGTGCTAACCGGAATTAGAATCAAAACTAAGACAAAATAAATGCAAAGAAGAATACGCTACTTCTTCTTAAGCAGATTTCAAACAGATAAATAAATACTGGTTATTTTCTCTTGGTTCTGTCCAGTTTTAATCAGCAAAGTTGCTGCCGTGTTAAAAGACGCTGTTAGGAAAGGATCTATTTAGGTACAAACATGTACATCATTTACAGTTCAAAATGGTTCTGTACATGTAGTAAACATCTAATCTAACAACATAAATATCTGCGGCTTGCATATCTTTTTTTTTTTTAAATAGAGCGGATGCGGCTTATATACAGGTGCGGCTTATAGTCCAGAAAATACGGTACTTCCGGCATTTCCAAGGGCTCTGTCTCGGGGTCTCTGCTCTTGTTATTAACTTAATTCTTTTTGTCGCATTTTCCATGAATTAAAAATGCATCTTCACTGTTATGCAGATGACACCCAGCTTTTTATGTCCACTAAACCCAGCTTCACTCCACAGTTTTGCATTTGGTATTAGCCTTGGACTTTAAAGACGCAAAAATGTACGCTCTCAGGCACATTATTACAATTATTTTTCTATGTATATTCATAATATTTCCAACTCAACGTGTCCCTCTTATGCTGTTTGGTTGTAGCGGAGGAAAAAAATACAGAATGTGACAAATAATGAATTGACAGCTTATTAAGTGCACTTAACGGGCTCTTGTTTGGAGTTGCAAAATCATTTTGTCATTCTTATTAGTTTAAGGGAATGTTTAATTTTGCACAGCACCTAGGCTTCTCCCCATCTACCAGAGCGTTCCTTTTAAAGCCATCTATAAACAAACTTGAGAAATAAGTTTACTGACAGTCTTTTGGGTGAATTTTGCACGTTTGCTCCTGTTCCTGCAGAAAATTCATCCTATGCAAGACGGGGTAGATTCATATCTAATCTCCATTCTGGAATGCAACAGGACAACATTAATATGTATTAGCATCCCAATCATGCGAGATAAAGTGATGGAAGCAGGTGAATCAAAAACTGTAATTAGAATCTTAGTCAAAACAAATCGAGCCAATGTTCCCTCAGGCCCGTCATCAGCTCCAAAGCTAAATCACTATGTTTATTTTTTTTAATTAATTTTTTTGGCATGTTTGTTAAGAAAAGCCTCGCGGGAAAACTCCCAATGCTCCAGATGGCCTGTCTGTCACTAGTAGTGAATCTCAACAGGAACGGAGCATTTTGTGAAAATAATTACAGCACGAGGCATTTCTGAACATTATTTTTTTGTGTTCCCAAAAAGTTGTCCAACTTCTTCAGGTTTCTTCTTTTTAGGGTAGTTATCTGAGGCTGCGTATAGGCTTGAATAAAGTGAATGGGTTATATATGCCATGCTGCAGCAAAACAGTGCTCTATAGACAGTGTGAAAGAGTTTTAAGTTGGCCTTAGCTGGCCATAACTACCTGATTTGGTCAGTCGTGAACACAGGACACGACACCATCGTTTACCACTAATTGTTGTGATAAATGCCCGCTCCAGTTTCGCAGCATGAGATATAAATGGTCAGGCGGAAAAGGCTCCAGCTCTCGGTAATAAAGCTGTTAAAACGGCAGCACTTTGTGTACACAGGCCCAGCGCCGCCTCGCTAATTTCCCTGCTGAGAACTGTTAGCGGCTCCTCTCTGTTCTGTTATGCGCTGGACGAAAGCGTCCCGCTGTCTGGCTATTCTGCTGCTATCACCAGTCCTGGCTTCCCTCATCTCGCAAAGTAAACCCAATAAACATGCATTCATCCACCTACATGCTCTTTATCCTCAGGCTGCAGGACTGAATGCTTCTGTCACGCAACTGGAGAATGCTCTGCTCTGCTGAGGTGACATATAAACAGCACCCCACAGCCCCACCCTGAACCCCATCAGTCTACACCAGGGGTCTTCAACCTTTTTTAGCCCAGGGATCCCTTCGATGAGAGAAAAACAGAGCAAGAACCCCGCTTGTAATTCTTATTTTTTCCCTTTTTTTTTAATGTGTCAAGTTTTAAGCCTGGCTTATAATAACTTTTGAATGTGTTTTATTCTGCTTATATCACCTTATTAACCAATTCCTGACTGGGTTATTAGCCTAAATGTGTTTACGGTTGATGAAACTTTGGCCTCGTCAGACATGGAAGGAGTAACGTTAGGCTGAGCTGTAACGTTACAATCTCGAGCTTTAGGCTTCGTTATTGTCACAAATCTATCCATCAGGTCTAACTAGCGTTAAATATGAAATAGCTAAGTCAATTTCGCGACAAATTTTCTTTTCTTAAACAGCTAGCTAGCTAATTTTTCCGCTCTAAAGTTGACATTAGTCACATGACTCACGTCATGGGAATCATTTATGTAGAGTTGTAGACTAAATACTTAATACTTACCGTATTGGCCCGAATATAAGACGGGGTTTTTTGCATTGAAATAAGACTGAAAAAGTGGGGATCGTCTTACATTCGGGGTCTAGACGTTATACCCATTTACACCGCTAGATGGCGCCAGATATCTTTAAAACGAATGCTGAACTAAACGCCCCAGGCCAAAGCCAATCCCTGTCGCGAAGAAGAAAAATAAAAAATAGCAGTAAGAAAGAAAAGAGAAGAAAATAAGAGGAGAGATAACAGAACATGGAGAAACGTAGCGACAATCTGGAGAAAAGTGGGTGGAAGATCGTCAGGTAAACCGGCAGCTGAGGAGAAGTTATGATGCAAACTTCAAGATAATGATTTCAATGAGGCAAAATAACATGCTTTTTCTCTCTAATATATTGTTATAATCATTTGTTTCAGATGTACTGTCATTATTTTCTGTATAAAAATTTAATTTGGTGTTCAAAAAGTCTTTTTTCAAACTTGAGTCTTGAAAAACAGGGGGTCGTCTTATAATCAGGGTCGTCTTATATTCGGGCCAATACGGTAATAATAATCTTACAAAAGTAGATTATTATCACCTGTTAATGGAGTTTTCTCAATCATATATATATATATAGATATATATAGATATTATATATATATATATTTTTTTACTCACAAATTATTTTGGTTAAAATTGCCTTTATTTCTTTTTAAGTTGGAAAAACCCCTGCAGAACCTCTGCGGCCCCCCAGGGGTCGCGGACCACCGGTTGAAGACCCCTGGTCTACACGAACATGATGCCAGCCTTTCATAGCTTGTTGGGTTGCTATGGCGCTGGCTGGATATGCCCACAGTAGAGAGCACACAGTGCAGGAGGGGAGGTTGACAAAAAAAAGAAAAACCCTACCAGAGTCGAGGAAGAGGGGAGGCAGAATAAAGACAGAGATTATACAGAGGAGCTGAAACCCACGATAAAGGCTAGCGTTAGCAGTGGTAGGTGGGTACACAGAGAGATAAGAGTGGACACAAGGACCTCGGTAAACACTCAACACTCATGGTCTAGTTTGCAGGAGGGAGCGCCCCCCCCCCCCCCCCTCCCATGCACAAGAAAAACCCTTCCACGGGGAGTCCAGCTGGCACTAGGCATGAGGCTGTGTTGCTGGTCAAACACACACACACACACACACACACACACACACACACACACACACACACACACACACACACACACACACACACACATTCACACGTATGCATTCACACCCTTTTCCACTCTCACACACACGCTCACAAATACATGGACCAGTGGAGAAGCTTTTCCTGGATCGCCTGCAGCAACTGTGAAAGCTGTCCACTGGAAACACTCATACTCCCTCTGAACCCACACACATGCACACATTGATTTACACTTAAACACTCTGACAAACTAGGCCGTGCACTGTGCATGAAATAATTAGATGATCTAGCAATGGGGGATAAATTCTGGCTCAGAGCGTCTGCCGTAAAGCCCCGGCTCATCTCTACGAAGACTTAATGAAACACGCCGCACACAGTGCATCTGCATACTATGCATGAAGTCGTGGTAAAGAGTCATGTGGTGTTTTTCACTCTAATTTTGACGATTGATTGCTTGGATTATAGATAATGAGACTGATCGGTGTTTAGGGGACAAGTTGAAAGCCTGCATCTCTCCTCACGATTTTCAGAGAATCCATCCCTTCATTACTTCTCATTTAGGTGGTAATTCTTTCTATGTCGGCCTTAATCAGTCATCACTTGATTACCTGCTGATTGTATGAAATGCAGCAGCTCACCTTCAAACTCAAAAGAAACAGAGCAACAGAGGCTCTAGCCTGTCCAACAGCTTACGCTTTCTTCCATAAGCTGCCCACCCAAACATCGAAGAATGTTTGCCCCAAACTCGCCCGTTTCTGCAGGGCTCCTTTTGACCCACATTTGACGTTTAAACTTTCCACATACAATGGGTACAGAAAGTATTCAGACCCCTTCAAATGTTTCCTTCTTTGTGTCATTGCAGCCATTTGCTTAAATCAAAAAAACTTCATTTTATTTCTCATTAATGTTCACTCAGCACCTTTCTTGACAGAAAGAAACAGAAATGTAGACATGTTTGCAAATTTATTAAAAAAAAGAAAAACTGAAATATCACGTGGTCCTAAGTATTCAGACCCTTTGCTCAGTATTGAGTAGAAGCAGCCTTTTTAGTTCATGGGCCAGTCAGATTTCGGTACCACTCGAGGTGGCAAAACCTAGTAACACTTTTTGAAAAGGTACATGTCTATAGATGATATTTTGGTATGATAACCCGTTCTAAGTGGTAGCTTTATGACAGTTATCAAAGTTATCCACCCCCCTGCAATAAATAGGTCTGTAAATGCAGTGGGCAGATCCTGTTTTGTGCTCATTTTCGGACCTGCAGTACTAGTAAAAGTGTGGCTTGATGACATTTCAAGCGAGAAATATGCATTTTTTATCCCACAATCTCTGTTCAGTGAGTATCATGCATGGTTTATCAGTTATTAAGAAGCATTTTTCCACTTTGACCAGAGTGAAATGGGGATGGAATTGGGCACCAACAAACGACAGCAGCCTTGTTGAAAAATATATTTTTAGTTTAATGCATTGCATGCATGCGTTTATAATTCCCATATATTCTGTGGCTGTAGCCTACTTGTTGTCTGACATTTTTGGGAGATGTATATATTTTAAAAACTTAAATAGGGGACTGGTAGCCGTCGTCTCGCTTTATATCCCCCCCCACCTTTCCGCTACCCCCGATGCGTCCAACAAGGACGCTTTGGCAGAACCCCTTTGCGGTCATGACTGACGCCCAAAGCCCCCTTCGCGTTTTCTTCCGATCCCCAATCTACCAACGTAATCCCCTCTGCGGCATTACTTGACGCCCAGGGCAAGTAATCACCAAATCACCATGACAACCAAAGACTACACTCCCGACTCCTCTCACATAAAAACGTACCCTGCCTACTTGTTCCAAAGTACAAAAACGTAGAGGGGTTACAATAATAGCCCTTGAATTGTATAAATACATTTGTCTGACTATTCCTTTTGCGACCAAGTCACTGACTTTCAAGATTCTGGAACCCCCTCTGGGAATTCCCTCTACGTCATAGTGACGAGGGGGGTCCTGGACACGTGACAGATGCCCCGATCGTGTGCCGTTGACTGTTATCAGCCCATTGAATGAGGCGTTATTTAGTCCCATAAGTAGGCTAGTGGGGGGCTATTAACCTGCTAGTATTTACCGGCCATTTGTTTCAGTTATGGATAACTGAAACAAATTGTTTGAGTAGCCCAGTAATGATTTGTACGCTTGGTAAGTCTCAGCCAATCACGGGGCTGGTTTTTAGTAGGTAGGGACCCGGATGTGGTTAATGGTTACTGTTGCTAGGGACGTGGAAATAAACGGTTAATACTACTTCTACTCCAGGTGAATTGTTATGGAAAAGAAGCTTGGCTGTTGAGTAGAGCCGAATAGGTGCTAGTGGAAAAGTGCTATTAGACCACCAGCCACATTGTCCAGTTCTGGTACAATTATGATTCGATGATAATTTGATTTGAGAGTTCACGTGTATCTCTACAAGCATCTACTTTCATGTAAAAGTGAAAGGTATATGAAGCAGCTAACATTTGCACCAAATACTTTTTATTACATGTCATTTTCTACCAACAAATGTAGAACATGTTATATATGTGGCGCCATATTGACGCAGGAGATTGGATGAAGGCGCCACAGTAACATTGTTGATAAAATTGCAGCGCCGACTGTCACGCTTCTGCATTGTTGCTGATTGATTTCTGCTACGTTGCTCGTGTTATTGTGAGTTCTCCATGCATGTCAAAAGGCATCCCCGGTCACTCAGTGCACGTGTACAGCCTTATAACTAGTACTCGCCTGTACTTCCTCTCTCAGTCATGTCAAATGGTCTCTAACATGAATCAAAAGAAATATCCAACCTTGGACCATCAGTTCACCCTGGTGGCCCTGACGTACTGTAGCTTTAGTCCTAGGAAAGCCGGATATCTTGACTTTTCATCTGACAAATACATCCCATTTATTTATTTATGCACTTATTACTTCCGTTTGATTAGGTGTTATTGTCGGATGGGAATTAGTCGCTACCTGAGGTTGAAGATTTAAGGACCTGAGCGGTAGATTGACCGGCAGGTCGTCCGCATCTGCATCCCTGCACCTCTGGACCTCTGCTAACATTCAGGTCTGGTGAACAGAGAAGGCCAAGACAGTGACTTACACATTGATCTATTTTTCATCCCTCACCTTTGGTCGTGAGCTGTGAGTAATTATAAAAAGAATACGGTTAGAATTAGAAGAGGTTATTTTAGCTCCTTCCTTCAAAGAGAGGGTGGGTACTACTTAAACATGGCTGAGGAGCTCAGAGAAGACTTACTGCTCCTCTGATCAGGACGCCACGGAGACACTGTCCAGGGCTGGTGTTTCAGACATGTCCCATGAGAAGGACTAGGGGTAGATCCAGGAGTCTCTGGGGAGATTCTATCTCTGGGTTGGCTTGGGAACGCCCTGGTGACCTGCTGACGAAGCTAGAGGACGTCATTAGGACCCAGCCTCAGATACACGGCAGCGAGTTGTTTCAAATGTTCATTAGGAATGAGCTTTGATTTGATGTCACCAACAACTAAAGCAGTGTTGTAGAGAAATTACTCAAAACAAAACACCGGGAGCACCATATATGGATTATAAAGCATGCAAATCTAAGTAGAGACAGAAACTTGTTTAATTACTTAGAAAATCTTTGTGGCTTCCTGTGTAAATTGTCACCATAATAACCGGCAGTAAATCAGGGTTTGTTTAGACTTCTCATCTGATCTTCTCTGAGCTCGTCCTCGTGTCCTTGGTCATAAAACTCCGGCATCTGTCGGAACTGTTCGCCTCCCTGCTGAACTTCCCGCAGATGTAAAGCAGATGCTGTGGACTTAACGTTGAACACCATCCCTGGGAATATTTACACCCAGTCAGGGCGACTTCCACTGCAGACTTCCAAGATAAATGATTGTGCTCTGTTTGCTTAGCTTTGTCTCCGGGGGATCTCCACATTAGATTTATTTGTAATCTAGTGTAATAGTAAAATGTAATTTTAAAGTTTTTTTTCTGTTGTAATTCCATCATTATTCCTTTTCTGTCTGATAAATCACAGCCGGTTCTGCAACACAGCGTGATGCTTGTGTGTGTTTATCAGCTAACAAAGTCACCAGGAAATGCCATTTCAATCATTGTCTGCAGGGGAGGAACACGGGAGAGTGTGTGTGGGGGGAGGGGGGGGGGGCTTTCAGCTTTCAAGCATCCTTTTAGAAAACAAGTAAGTCTGTTAAAATCAATAAGAAACATAATGACGGAAAAAAAGTCAACAGAAAGTGCCATTCACAAGAGAGCCAGCAATATGATCAATGGAAAAAAGTCCTTTTAACTCAACTCAGTAACTCAACAAGTAACTCAACTTTTATCTCGGGTAGCTCGAAAACCTGTCTGGAAAAACTTTTTGTTTTGTTTGTTTGTGAACATACCATTCTCATCGTAATTTACTGATTAAAAGCAGCTACGTTACCTGTTTGACATGCAAAAAAGTTAGGGATGACAGAACATACAAAAGAGGAAAAGTAGCAGTTTGTCGTATATTTCTTGATTGATGTGTTTTTGCTGCATGAGTCAGTGTGGTTATGTGCACATCTAAATCAAGCTAATGGCAACAATCTAGCTAAGGATTAAACTGGAGGTTCAGAGAAATCCAAGTTTACATGCACGAGAAAACAATCGATAGAGTGAGGAGCATTCGACTCCGCGATGCTAGGTGGCGCCACACGCACTTTCGCGTTATTCTGGTACAATTAGTAAACAAGCGCGAAAGAGGAGGACAACAACAACATGTGAAAAAATGGACGCTAACGATGCAGCAGCTCTGTAAATGTCGTGCAAACTAATCCTGATCATGTTGCAGTTAAGATGCATGCAAAGTCTCCCTCTTCTTCTGTTATTGTTTTGTTATTATTCCTGTTACTCGTCACTTCCTGAGGGGGGACCCGGGGCGGTCAGTAGCTCGGCTAAGCGTAGGTTGGTATACATGCTGGAATAACTCAGATTAGGAGCATTATCTGGCACTAAAAGCTCAATCTTAAAAGCTTCAGTTTGGTTCGACTACAGCCCAGCTAAGGTGTATACGTGTCTTTTAAAGCTTTGATATCGGGTCGGATTAAGGCAACAATTCGACTTTTTGTTAGTGCATGTTAACGTACTTATTGCCTGCTTGTGTTAATTGCTGATCTGTCTTCAGCTTCATAGCGGTAACTCAGTTGAATTTGAATATTTTAATAAAGTCTGAGAATGATCTCCTCCGGACGACTCACACCCAGAACAGGCGTTCCAGCAAACTCAATCTCTCAAAAAATGAGAAGGGAGAACAGGGGGTCAGGAGCTCTATCTATGTTTAGCAATATGTTACTTTCTGACAATCATGAAAGAAAAGCGAGAAAATGTGATAGAAGTTTTCAGAGAGCGCTGCGTTGTCGGCCCCCTCGGTGTGACCGCTGGGGCTGTGACCACACAGGGGTGTAACTTCTGTCTAGGAGATAAGAGCGGAGCAGAGGGCCTGCAGGCTTCAGCTTATCGCACACACAGACGTCGAGGGAATACACAAGCGTACATATACACATACGGGATGGGAGAGTGTGAAGTCTTCCACACGAGGAGATTTGAGGTTGAGAAAATTTATATCTGTGCATCGGTATCACCGGATGCACAGTAGCGGCAGGATCAGTCATATTTTCTGGCTGTCTCACAGTAGGAAGAGTGTCCACTCAACAGATCATCCCCAGTGGTGTGTGTTTGCCTTCAGAAGAAAAGAAACAGATAGATGCATGTTTTTTTCCATGTTTGTGCTTTTTATCTGGAACTAATTCACTGAACAACCAAAGGAAACACGTCGTCAATATTTGCCTTACAGTATTTGTCCAATTTCAGCCACTGAAGTGTTTTTGTAAGGAAATATTCCCCTTTGGTGGGAAAAACATGTCTTCCATTCATACTACGCAAGATTTCAACATATAGTTCCACGATGCGTAATGACACTGAATTCACTCTCTTGCTACACAACTTTTAAATCAAATTTGCAAGTTGCTGATCTCACTGATAAAAACTAAATTGGAGGCAAACTGTCAAGTGATCAGTGCTGGTCAGTTGCGACTCAATCTCTTATTTCTGAGCTACTTAAAGATGCATCAAAGAAACTTATTGCAGCCATATTGCAAAGTCATCTCAGACACCAGAAAGATTGCTGTCATGTGTTTTTTTGGTGTTTTTTTTTTACACGCATCTAACAAGACCACATCGTCTGCAAAAAGCAGCTGTGTTCTTCAGGTTTTCTTGGAGCTGGGTATCAGGAATGCCAATCGGAGACTTCTAAATCTGAGATGATGGTTCTTAGGCGATAAAGGGTTGAATGTCCTCTCCGGGTGGGGGGGGTAAGGTATTGCGTCAAGTAGACAATTTCAAGTATCTTGAGGTGTTTTTCACATGTAAGTGAGAATGGGGGAGGATATTTACAGGCAAATAGGCATCTACAGTGACGCAGGCTCTATATGGGTCTGTCATGGTGAAGAGAGAACTGGACCAATAAGCAGCATTTTCCGTTAACCAGTAGATCTACAGTCCCAAATTCAACTCTGATCATGAACGGTAGGTAATGAACAAATGAAAAAGAACACTCATAGAAGTGGCTGAAATGAGTGTTCTCCGTAGGGTGGATGGACTCTCCCTTAGAGATAGGATTAGAAGGACTCGGAGTAGAGTTGCTGCTCCTCCACATTGAGAACAGCCAGTTGAAGCCTTCCTCGGGAGATTTGAAGAGTTCCCTGCTCAGACCCAGGACACGCCCGAGAGATTTCATCTCTAGTCGCGCTTTTACACTAGTACCCACTCGGCCCGACTCGACTCGCCTCACCTCGCCTTGGCTCTTTCCCACTAGGGGTCTAACGTGCCGAGTAGATACTTTTCTGTAACTACTCTGCCGAGGTTCTAAGTGGCTGATTCGGGCTGTGATGTCATCACACTACAGGCCACCGATTGGTCGAGGGGTTGGAAGTCAGACGTCTGAGTCAGGAGGCGGAAATCAGCGAAAGAGGGACTCGCAGCTTCATGTTCATTTTATTCGACAGGCAATGGCAGTGCAAAAGTCTGTTTGGTGATCCAACTCTGAGGTGCAGATGTTCATAAACCTGGTGGCTGAGGAGAGAATTAAAAAGGGATCTAGACGGGCGATAAGGAACGACCAGATCTACCTAGAGCTCTGTCACTTCATAGCTGCTCGCGGCTACCAACTTACTTTTCAGCACCGCCGAGACAAACAAACAAAAAAAAACTTTGCCGCTTGAAGCTTCTCTCACTCTCATTTTTAACTTGATATCGAACACAAGCCACAGACCCAGCAGCACATGTATCATCACCTCCAGGTTCTACATCTTTAGTGTTGTTGTCTTCTTCGTTTAGAACACACAATCAAATTTGTCACAGCAGTTTTGCTCCAACCTCCTACTTCTGCTCCAGGTGCTGAATTGTTATGGAAAAGAAACCAGGCCAAGTCTAGTCGAGCCGAGTAGGTACTTGTGGAATAGCGCCATAAGGTGGCCCGGGAACACATTTTTGTGTATACCTGAATTGTCCATGTGTGCAGGGGATTATAATGTTACCAACTGGCAAGGATGGACGATGAACCAGCAGGTTTATATCCAGGTCTTAATGTTTTGGAATATTAGCAGTTTACAGATATCTTGGTGTGTAAAGTGGGCTGGAGTGACGGCTTTACCTAATTACCACAATGTTACCGTCTGATTCTGAATAAAAAATAACAATGACAAATACGTATGGAGTCAAAGTGAAGAATGCTATTGCACTCATGGAGGAGTTTACTAATTAGAACCCCAGGTGTAAACAGACCACAACAGTTTTAAAATTGTACACTTAAAAACTGTGTATCGCCATGCAAATGAATGAGAATGAATTCCAGGATAAGTATTTTAATGTAGGCATCTGATAAAGAAGTAATTAAAAAACAGTACTTACCAGTAGGAAAATTGAAATGTGAAGTGAGAGGATATTCTGTCAAGTGGGAGTATTTTGGGTGCGTTTCCTGTGTGGGACCTAATTAGGATTAAGGCTTTAAGTAGCTGAAAGTACAATATAATTCCATAGAGCATAATAGCTGTACATCTGGAAAAAGTTAATATGTGATACGGCAGTAAATGGAGAGAAAAGAGAGTGTGTGCGTGCGTGCGTGCGTGCGTGCGTGCGTGCGTGCGTGCGTGCGTGCGTGCGTGCGTGCGTGCGTGCGTGCGTGCGTGCGTGCGTGCGTGCGTGCGTGCGTGCGTGCGTGCGTGCGTGCGTGCGTGCGTGCGTGTGTATTTTGTGTTCCAGTGGGCAGTAGTCCCTTTTTTTCCATTCAAGATACTAATAGAACAAGAGCCAAAATATGAAAGTAAAAACACCACAGAGGCTCAAGAGCTGATAGCTTTTTACTTTTGTAAAAAGTCCAAGGAAAAACATCTCATCTCTTCAATATCCAGTTGGCTGCTCCAGTAAAGGAGTAGAGGAACGCTTGTAAATGACTGTTGTCAGTTCTGCAGAAAAGGTTGTTTATCCAAGTAGGTTCGGTTCTGGCTAGCCAGTTTTCTGAACCCCACCTTGCACCCCACCTGTAAGTCACTTGGGACAAAAATATCAGCTAAATTAATGCAATGCATCACAAAGACAGAGTTGTAAATCCTGCCTTCCATTTGAAAGTCCCTCTTGTCATCAAATGTTTCTGCATACGCCGTTACTATGGAAACATGGTGGTCCTGCAGGCTCCATGGAAGAGGGCCTGCACCATCTGTCTCTGGCTCAGAGTTACAAACAAAAACATTACCGTCTCATGATTGTACACCGAATGAAAACAAAGTAGTTAATAATGTATATCACCATCAGAAATTATACAGCGAAAGCACTAGAAAAAAAGCAGGAAATGAATAATACTCCCACTTAAAGATGTAGTTCAGAAATGAAGAATGTATTATTTATCTGTTTGTTTGTTTTTTTCATTTGATGTATAAGTGTTCAAGACTCAGTTTCACTCTTTTTTTATTTCTTTTTCAATTGTATGAATACTGCAGGATGCTGCTGGACAGTTTGCAAGGTGGTGATTGGACATTTGTATTGATTTCTTGGCCTTTCACTCTTCATTCAGGCCACATATACACATTACTGTACAGATATGGAAACAATAATACCAATGCACATTTCTGCCTTTTGAGCATAGTGCAGTTTTAGGGGCATATTCTGTAGTACATTGTATGTACTGCATTCATTGAGTACATAGTAGAAAGTATCCCACCATTAAGGAGATGGAGTATGTGGTAGAAATTTTTCAAGAAGTAGTACATCATAGTAGTACAAAGTACCAATTGATGTACAAAGTAGTACATCAATTTTTCATATGTTTCATATGTTTGGATTGTGTAGTCTGTGTTAAAAAGGTTCCAAAGCGCCGTACCTCAGAGAGATTCAGTATCTAAATATTTAACATGTGAGATGGTTGTGGTTGAGGCAGTTGTGGTTTCGAGACTTTATTTCTTGTGTGACCTCATTGACAGAGCCGAGCCGAGCCAAGGCTGTGCTGGTTTCAATCACGGTGCGGTAGCATGTGGATGACCCTTGAATGCACAAGCGGGCGCACTCTTACCCACATACACTCCTGACGTAACTCTCTCCTGGGCCTCTCTCCGTTTCTTCATTTCTCTTTCCAGTGGGTTTCTGGATTTGCTTTCAAAGGCTAAACTTCCGCAGCTGTCTGGCTTCTGGAAAAGTCACATATGAAAGTTATATAAATATAATATATTGAGTGTCATAAATATCCCTATATGATCAATGTATTCATACATCTGCAGTTTTACTATGCGATATAAATTGTAAACGTGTGTTTTATTGGCCTTTGCTCACAGATCCACTTTGTTGCACGTACATTTGGCACCGGAATCACGCACATTTGTTTTCTTGAATTGCACGTCAGATGTCACCTGTAGCACCTGAGGCTGGTTGAGGGACCACTTCCTGATTACCTCTGTGCTAATGCTACTTCGTTCAATTTCAATGTTAAAGACCCCAGGTCACAATCTGTTGCTTTTTATTGTTATTATTATTTACTTCCACACCCAGGTACACTTATGGCGCTTTTACACTAGTATCTGCTCAGCCCGACTCGCCTCGGTTGGCGCTTTCCCACTAGGGGTCTAACGTGCCGAGTAGATACTTTTTCTGTAACTACTCTGTCGAGGTTCTAAGCGGCTGAGTCGGCTGTATCTGACGTCATCACACTACAGGCCACCGATTGGTCGGGGGGTTGGAGTCAGACGTCTGAGTCAGGATGTGACATCAGAGAAAGAGCGACTCTGACGGCTTCTTGTTCATTTTATTCAACAGGTAATGGCAGCAGAAGTCTGTTTCATGATCCAACTCTGAGGTGCAGATGTTCATAAACCTGATGGCTGAGGAGAGAATTAAAAAGGGATCTAGACGGGCGATAAGGAACGACCAGATCTACCAGGAGCTCTGTCACTTCATAGCTGCTTGCGGATCCCAACCGACTTTCCAGCAGCGCCGAGACGAACTAACAAAAAAAAAAGCGTTGCCGCTTGAAGCTTCTCTCGCTCTCATTTTTTTACTTGCCCAGCACCCAGCAGCACATCTATCATCTCCTCCAGGTTCTACATCTTTAGTGTTGTTGTCTTCTTCGTTTAGATCACACAATCAAATACGTCACAGCAGCTTCTCTCCAACCTCCTACTTCTGATCCAGTTGCTGAATTGTTATGGAAAAGAAACCAGGCCGAGTTGAGATGAGTAGAGCTAAGTAGATACTAGTGGAAAAGCGCCATTACACACCAAATGCACAGAGATTCTTGGACAGATACTGGACAGTAGATTGACTGCATGCACACACACACACAAATGCTTTGTAGCGAGAGCTTGGCCACATTTCTCAATTTGCGCAGCGTTGCCACTGTGAGCAGCCCCCTTCCGGTAGAGCCTCCATAAACCGCCCTCCTCGCTCTGTGTTTCAGCATGTTTATTAGTGTGTTAATGATACTGTGCCAGACTGGGCAGCCGCTAATCCTGCAGACCAGCACGCCGTCTTCTAATTAGCCGGCAGCGCATGTTCAGGGTCAGGCCGCTATCACAGTCTGAGGCTAATCCACTGCGAAATGATCAATGCACGGAGAAAGAGGACGGGTGGAAGGTTAAGAGTGAGGCGAGACGGAGGGACAGAAGGTTAGATGTTTGAGAGAGGCGGGCAGGAAGGCTCATATGCATAACGACCTTTAGGCAGATAAAAGGAAAAACACAGGAAGGCGAAGAGGACAGTGGAGTGGATTTTGTTTGTGCTGTGCAGAGTCGCAGATGGCTCTGAGAGCAGTTTTCACTTGATCATTAAATTGTAAAGAAACCATGACTAAGTCGAGGGACTGAAGTCCAGCTCTGTCTTCCTGTGTAGCAACCATAGACTGTATATAATAGTGGACGACGCATTCAGTCATGTGACCCAGTGGTTTCTGGAGCCCGTTTTCCTTTGTACAGAGCGCAGCCATGTTGTCAGCGAGCTGGCGGCTGCACGTCCACCGCATGCAAATCAAAGTTAGTTTTGCTCCCAGCTCCTTCAGCCAGACCCGCCGAAATATCTGCAGAGCTGCTGTCAGATTTACCACAATACGATAATAAATAATACAGTAATCCCTGGTTTTTCGCGGGGGATACGTTCCAAAAAGAAAGTTGATAATTGATAAGTGAAATCCACAAAGTAGCAACCTTTATTTAATTTACAATTATTATACAAGGCTTCAAATTGCGGAGATCAGCCCCGCCCCACCGTGACCCGAGTAATTGGATTTGAACGGGAGAAAATGAAAAATACAATAGGTATAGTAGGACAAATCTTGACTTGCGCGTATTTCACTTCTGCTGCTGCATCCTGACTCGCTCTGTAGCGTCTTTTTCATCTAAAGCCTGCGGTGCAGGTGTGTTTTTTCCAGAGAATAACATAGTTACGCTCTTTTTTTTTCTTCTGGGCTAAAAAGATTCTTATAAACCGACATGTCACCATCGATTATATTGAGAACTGTAATGAACGATTCATCAAAGGGTCCCGTTCTTGAGCTGCTCGCTGAAGCTCATTGGCCGTTCTCAGCACTGTTGCTAAGCGACCAACGTTATTGACCCAGGAAGTGAAGAAGCAGGGAGACTGTTTAGCCAATCAGGATGCAGAACACGATGCACAATGAAAATCCGTGAAGCAGCGAGACGTGAAAGGTGAACCGCGTTATAGCCAGGGATTACTGTAATACATCTTTATTGTTATAGCACTTTTCATGCAGCAAAGGTCATACAAAGTGTTTCACATATTTACAAATAATACAAGTTAAAAACAATAAATACATGTAAACAAACAAAGGTTCAAATTCCAGCTCTCTGCATCAGGAGGGGGATCAACAGGAGGCGAAGACTGTGAATAATAAATAATAAAACCCACAATCAAAACAATAAAGTGCAAGAACGCAAACAGAGGGAAAGAATGGTAAAGAATCAGAAACAGGATAAGTAAGGAAAAGAGACAGGACTGTAAACCCAGTCGGAGCAGACGGGGTCAGGCGAGCAAGAGGCGCGGGACGAGACTTTACACCCGAGAGAAACGCCCTTTCAGCTCAAACACGGAGCTCTGCAGCAGCAGCAGCTCCCGACAAGCAAACCGAGTCTAAAACTGGCAAAAACAGGACGACTTAACAAAAGAAAACCCAATTTGAAAAGCCTTGGAGCGTGACGAGCGGCGACAGCACTGGTGACGCGCCGCTCGCTGATGGGAAGTCCTGTTGTTGCGGTTCCTCACCCGGGGGGGGACGTGATCCGTGTGCTCGCTACGATAAGAGCGGCACTCTGTCACTTCCAGTTCTCTCTCCCACTAATCACTGCACATGGTGATGGAGTCAGAATCTCCCCACAATTACGTCCCGAGAGCCGCTACGTCAGCTGGAACCGGGCTGGAACCGGGAGTATTAAATGCAGATGAATTGATTGTGCAGCTCTTTGATAGTTACTGGAATCACGTGCAGCTTTTACAGAAAATGCAGATTGATCTACTTGAGTGGAATCTTGTGGTCACCATGTGAGCCAACATGCACTTGTTTCTGTTTACAACTATCTCAGCGGGGAAGAGAGGCCACGCACATTCTTACACACACCACAAACATTTATGTGTGTAAACATATTCAATAGGTTTTTTGTATGTAGGGGAAGGCACGTGCCCGTCTGGTTCTCCAGGGTCTTTCTTCCATTAAAGTGGTTAAAGTGCCTGTTCAGAACCAGGAAAACTGCTCCTACCCTGGTCCCTAAACTCCACTGGCGTAGATGCTAAACACGGTTACGTTAGGGGAGAGGGATTGGATCAACATGGTGTATGTA